>NC_073238.2:327500-647500 GCF_029281585.2 Gorilla gorilla gorilla
TATATGTACAGTATATAATATATATTTCGTGAAATTTGATATTTTATGGACAGCATATTATATATATTTGGTGAAATTTGATATTTTATGTACAGTATATAATATGTATTTGCTGTATTTTCATATTTTATGTATACTATATAATATACATTTGGTGAAATTTGATATTTTATGTACAGTATGTTATATATATTTGGTGTACTTTCATAATTTATGTACAATATATATTATATATTTGGTTAAATTTGATATTTTGTGTACAGTATCTAATCTGCATTTGGTGTACATTCATTTTTTATTTACAGTATAGAATATATATTTGCTGTACTTTGATATTTTATGTAGAGTATATAATATATATTTGGTGTACTTTCATATTTTATGTACAGTAGATAACATATTTTTGGGGTACTTTCATATTTTATGTACAGTATACAATATATATTTGGTGAAATTTGATATTTTCTGTACAGCATATAATATATATTTGGTGAATTTTGATATTTTATGTACAGTATATGATATATTTTTGGTGTACTTTCATATTTTTTGTACAGTATATAATATATATTTCTTGAAATTTGATATTATATGTACAGTTTATAACATATATTTGGTGAAATTTGATATTTTATGGACAGTATATAATATAAATTTGGTGAAATTTGATATTTTATGTACTGTATATAATATATATTTGGTGTACTTTCATATTTTATGTACAGTATGTAACATATATTTTTTGAAATTTGATATTATATGTACAGTATATAATATATATTTGGTGAAATTTGATATTTCATGGACAGTATATAATATACATTAGGTGAAATTTGATTTTATATGTACAGTATATAATATATATTTGCTGTATTTTCATATTTTATGTATAGTATATAATGCACATTTGGTGAAATTTGATATTTTATATACAGTATATCAAATATATTTGGTGAAATTTGATATTTTATGTACAGTATATTATAAATATTTGTTGAAATTTGATATTTTATGTACAGTACATAATGTATATTTGGTGAAATTTGATATTTCATATACAGTATATAATATATATTTGCTGTACTTTCATATTTTATATACAGTATATCATATATATTTTGTGAAATTTGGCATTTTATGCACAGTATGTAATACATATTTAGTGTACTTTCATGTTTTATGTACAGTATATAGTATATATTAGGTGATATTTGATGTTTTATATACAGTATATAATATATATTTCGTCTACTTTCATATTTCATATACAGTATAAAATAAATTTGGTGTACTTTCATATTTTATGTACAGCATATAATATATATTTGGTGTACTTTCATATTTTATGTACAGTAGATAATATATATTTGGTGTACTTTCATATTTTATATACAGTATACAATATATATTTGGTGAAATTTTATATTTTATGTACAGTATATAATATATGTTTGGTGAAATTTGATATTTTATGTACAGTATATAATATATTTTTTGTGTACTTTCATATTTTATGTACAGTATATAATATATATTTTTTGAAATTTGATATTATATGTACAGTATATAATATATATTTGGTGAAATTTGGTATTTTATGGACAGTATATAATATATATTTGGTGAAATTTGATATTTTATGTACAGCATATAATATATATTTGGTGTACTTTCATCTTTTATGTACAGTATGTAATATATATTTTTTGAAATTTGATATTATATGTACAGTATATAATATATATTTCATGAAATTTGATATTTTATGGACAGCATATTATATATATTTGGTGAAATTTGATATTTTATGTACAGTATATAATATGTATTTGCTGTATTTTCATATTTTATGTATAGTATATAATATACATTTGGTGAAATTTGATATTTTATATACAGTATATCAAATATATTTGGTGAAATTTGATATTTTATGTACAGTATGTTATATATATTTGGTGTACTTTCATAATTTATGTACAATATATATTATATATTTGGTTAAATTTGATATTTTGTGTACAGTATCTAATATGCATTTGGTGTACTTTCGTATTTTATTTACAGTATATAATATATATTTGCTCTACTTTGATATTTTATGTAGAGTATATAATATATATTTGGTGTACTTTCATATTTTATGTACAGTAGATAACATATTTTTGGGGAAATTTCATATTTTATGTACAGTATACAATACATATTTGGTGAAATTTGATATTTTATGTACTGTATATAATATATATTTGGTGTAATTTCATATTTTCTGTACAGTATGTCATATATTTTTTTGAAATTTGATATTATATGTACAGTATATAATATATATTTGGTGAAATTTGATATTTCATGGACAGTATATAATATACATTAGGTGAAATTTGATATTATATGTACAGTATATAATATATATTTGCTGTATTTTCATATTTTATGTATAGTATATAATGCACATTTGGTGAAATTTGATATTTTATAGAGTATATCAAATATATTTGGTGAAATTTGATATTTTATGTACAGTACATTATATATATTTGTGGAAATTTGATATTTTATGTACAGTATATAATGTATATTTGGTGAAATTTGATATTTCATATACAGTATATAATATATATTTGCTGTACTTTCATATTTTATATACAGTATATCATATATATTTTGTGAAATTTGGTATTTTATGCACAGTATGTAATACATATTTAGTGTACTTTCATGTTTTATGTACAGTATATAGTATATATTAGGTGATATTTGATGTTTTATATACAGTATATAATATATATTTCGTCTACTTTCATAGTTCATATACAGTATAAAATAAATTTGGTGTACTTTCATATTTTATGTACAGCATATAATATATATTTGGTGTACTTTCATATTTTATGTACAGTAGATAATATATATTTGGTGTACTTTCATATTTTATATACAGTATACAATATATATTTGGTGAAATTTTATATTTTATGTACAGTATATAATATATATTTGGTGAAATTTGATATTTTATGTACAGTATATAATACATTTTTGGTGTACTTTCATCTTTTATGTACAGTATGTAATATATATTTTTTGAAATTTGATATTATATGTACAGTATATAATATATATTTCGTGAAATTTGATATTTTATGGACAGCATATTATATATATTTGGTGAAATTTGATATTTTATGTACAGTATATAATATGTATTTGCTGCATTTTCATATTTTTTGTATACTATATAATATACATTTGGTGAAATTTGATATTTTATATACAGTATATCAAATATATTTGGTGAAATTTGATATTTTATGTACAGTATGTTATATATATTTGGTGTACTTTCATAATTTATGTACAATATATATTATATATTTGGTTAAATTTGATATTTTGTGTACAGTATCTAATCTGCATTTGGTGTACATTCATATTTTATTTACAGTATATAATATATATTTGCTGTACTTTGATATTTTATGTAGAGTATATAATATATATTTGGTGTACTTTCATATTTTATGTACAGTAGATAACATATTTTTGGGGTACTTTCATATTTTATGTACAGTATACAATATATATTTGGTGAAATTTGATATTTTCTGTACAGCATATAATATATATTTGGTGAATTTTGATATTTTATGTACAGTATATGATATATTTTTGGTGTACTTTCATATTTTTTGTACAGTATATAATATATATTTCTTGAAATTTGATATTATATGTACAGTTTATAACATATATTTGGTGAAATTTGATATTTTATGGACAGTATATAATATAAATTTGGTGAAATTTGATATTTTATGTACTGTATATAATATATATTTGGTGTACTTTCATATTTTATGTACAGTATGTAACATATATTTTTTGAAATTTGATATTATATGTACAGTATATAATATATATTTGGTGAAATTTGATATTTCATGGACAGTATATAATATACATTAGGTGAAATTTGATTTTATATGTACAGTATATAATATATATTTGCTGTATTTTCATGTTTTATGTATAGTATATAATGCACATTTGGTGAAATTTGATATTTTATGTACAGTATATTATAAATATTTGTTGAAATTTGATATTTTATGTACAGTACATAATGTATATTTGGTGAAATTTGATATTTCATATACAGTATATAATATATATTTGCTGTACTTTCATATTTTATATACAGTATATCATATATATTTTGTGAAATTTGGCATTTTATGCACAGTATGTAATACATATTTAGTGTACTTTCATGTTTTATGTACAGTATATAGTATATATTAGGTGATATTTGATGTTTTATATACAGTATATAATATATATTTCGTCTACTTTCATAGTTCATATACAGTATAAAATAAATTTGGTGTACTTTCATATTTTATGTACAGCATATAATATATATTTGGTGTACTTTCATATTTTATGTACAGTAGATAATATATATTTGGTGTACTTTCATATTTTATATACAGCATACAATATATATTTGGTGAAATTTTATATTTTATGTACAGTATATAATATATATTTGGTGAAATTTGATATTTTATGTACAGTATATAATAGATTTTTGGTGTACTTTCATATTTTATGTACAGTATATAATATATATTTTTTGAAATTTGATATTATATGTACAGTATATAATATATATTTGGTGAAATTTGATATTTTATGGACAGTATATAATATATATTTGGTGAAATTTGATATTTTATGTACAGCATATAATATATATTTGGTGTACTTTCATCTTTTATGTACAGTATGTAATATATATTTTTTGAAATTTGATATTATATGTACAGTAAATAATATATATTTCGTGAAATTTGATATTTTATGGACAGCATATTATATATATTTGGTGAAATTTGATATTTTATGTACAGTATATAATATGTATTTGCTGTATTTTCATATTTTATGTATACTATATAATATACATTTGGTGAAATTTGATATTTTATATACAGTATATCAAATATATTTGGTGAAATTTGATATTTTATGTACAGTATGTTATATATGTTTGGTGTACTTTCATAATTTATGTACAATATATATTATATATTTGGTTAAATTTTATATTTTGTGTACAGTATCTAATCTGCATTTGGTGTACATTCTTATTTTATTTACAGTATATAATATATATTTGCTGTACTTTGATATTTTATGTAGAGTATATAATATATATTTGGTGTACTTTCATATTTTAGGTACAGTAGATAACATATTTTTGGGGTACTTTCATATTTTATGTACAGTATACAATATATATTTGGTGAAATTTGATATTTTCTGTACAGCATATAATATATATTTGGTGAATTTTGATATTTTATGTACAGTATATGATATATTTTTGGTGTACTTTCATATTTTTTGTACAGTATATAATATATATTTCTTGAAATTTGATATTATATGTACAGTTTATAACATATATTTGGTGAAATTTGATATTTTATGGACAGTATATAATATAAATTTGGTGAAATTTGATATTTTATGTACTGTATATAATATATATTTGGTGTACTTTCATATTTTATGTACAGTATGTAACATATATTTTTTGAAATTTGATATTATATGTACAGTATATAATATATATTTGGTGAAATTTGATATTTCATGGACAGTATATAATATACATTAGGTGAAATTTGATATTATATGTACAGTATATAATATATATTTGCTGTATTTTCATATTTTATGTATAGTATATAATGCACATTTGGTGAAATTTGATATTTTATATACAGTATATCAAATATATTTTGTGAAATTTGATATTTTATGTACAGTATATTATAAATATTTGTTGAAATTTGATATTTTATGTACAGTACATAATGTATATTTGGTGAAATTTGATATTTCATATACAGTATATAATATATATTTGCTGTACTTTCATATTTTATATACAGTATATCATATATATTTTGTGAAATTTGGCATTTTATGCACAGTATGTAATACATATTTAGTGTACTTTCATGTTTTATGTACAGTATATAGTATATATTAGGTGATATTTGATGTTTTATATACAGTATATAATATATATTTCGTCTACTTTAATAGTTCATATACAGTATAAAATAAATTTGGTGTACTTTCATATTTTATGTACAGCATATAATATATATTTGGTGTACTTTCATATTTTATGTACAGTAGATAATATATATTTGGTGTACTTTCATATTTTATATACAGCATACAATATATATTTGGTGAAATTTTATATTTTATGTACAGTATATAATATATATTTGGTGAAATTTGATATTTTATGTACAGTATATAATATATTTTTGGTGTACTTTCATATTTTATGTACAGTATATAATATATATTTTTTGAAATTTGATATTATATGTACAGTATATAATATATATTTGGTGAAATTTGATATTTTATGGAAAGTATATAATATATATTTGGTGAAATTTGATATTTTATGTACAGCATATAATATATATTTGGTGTACTTTCATCTTTTATGTACAGTATGTAATATATATTTTTTGAAATTTGATATTATATGTACAGTATATAATATATATTTCGTGAAATTTGATATTTTATGGACAGCATATTATATATATTTGGTGAAATTTAATATTTTATGTACAGTATATAATATGTATTTGCTGTATTTTCATATTTTATGTATAGTATATAATATACATTTGGTGAAATTTGATATTTTATATACACTATATCAAATATATTTGGTGAAATTTGATATTTTATGTACAGTATGTTATATATATTTGGTGTACTTTCATAATTTATGTACTATATATTATATATTTGGTTAAATTTGATATTTTGTGTACAGTATCTAATATGCATTTGGTGTACTTTCATATTTTATTTACAGTATATAATATATATTTGCTGTACTTTGATATTTTATGTAGAGTATATAATATATATTTGGTTTACTTTCATATTTTATGTACAGTAGATAACATTTTTGGGGTAATTTTATATTTTATGTACAGTATACAATATATATTTGGTGAAATTTGATATTTTCTGTACAGCATATAATATATATTTGGTGAATTTTGATATTTTATGTACAGTATAAAATATATTTTTGGTGTACTTTCATATTTTATGTACAGTATATAATATATATTTTTTGAAATTTGATATTATATGTACAGTTTATAACATATATTTGGTGAAATTTGATATTTTATGGACAGTATATAATATAAATTTGGTGAAATTTGATATTTTATGTACTGTATATAATATATATTTGGTGTAATTTCATATTTTCTGTACAGTATGTCATATATATTTTTTGAAATTTGATATTATATGTACAGTATATAATATATATTTGGTGAAATTTGATATTTCATGGACAGTATATAATATACATTAGGTGAAGTTTGATATTATATGTACAGTATATAATATATATTTGCTGTATTTTCATATTTTATGTATAGTATATAATGCACATTTGGTGAAATTTGATATTTTATAGAGTATATCAAATATATTTGGTGAAATTTGATATTTTATGTACAGTACATTATATATATTTGTTGAAATTTGATATTTTATGTACAGTATATAATGTATATTTGGTGAAATTTGACATTTCATATACAGTATATAATATATGTTTGCTGTACTTTCATATTTTATATACAGTATATCATATATATTTTGTGAAATTTGGTATTTTATGCACAGTATGTAATACATATTTAGTGTACTTTCATGTTTTATGTACAGTATATAGTATATATTAGGTGATATTTGATGTTTTATATACAGTATATAATATATGTTTCGTCTACTTTCATAGTTCATATACAGTATAAAATAAATTTGGTGTACTTTCATATTTTATGTACAGCATATAATATATATTTGGTGTACTTTCATATTTTATGTACAGTAGATAATATATATTTGGTGTACTTTCATATTTTATATACAGTATACAATATATATTTGGTGAAATTTTATATTTTATGTACAGTATATAATATATATTTGGTGAAATTTGATATTTTATGTACAGTATGTTATATATATTTGGTGTACTTTCATAATTTATGTACTATATATTATATATTTGGTTAAATTTGATATTTTGTGTACAGTATCTAATATGCATTTGGTGTACTTTCATATTTTATTTACAGTATATAATATATATTTGCTGTACTTTGATATTTTATGTAGAGTATATAATATATATTTGGTTTACTTTCATATTTTATGTACAGTAGATAAGATATTTTTGGGGTAATTTCATATTTTATGTACAGTATACAATATATATTTGGTGAAATTTGATATTTTCTGTACAGCATATAATATATATTTGGTGAATTTTGATATTTTATGTACAGTATAAAATATATTTTTGGTGTACTTTCATATTTTATGAACAGTATATAATATATATTTTTTGAAATTTGATATTATATGTACAGTTTATAACATATATTTGGTGAAATTTGATATTTTATGGACAGTATATAATATAAATTTGGTGAAATTTGATATTTTATGTACTGTATATAATATATATTTGGTGTACTTTCATATTTTATGTACAGTATGTAACATATATTTTTTGAAATTTGATATTATATGTACAGTATATAATATATATTTGGTGAAATTTGATATTTCATGGACAGTATATAATATACATTAGGTGAAATTTGATATTATATGTACAGTATATAATATATATTTGCTGTATTTTCATATTTTATGTATAGTATATAATGCACATTTGGTGAAATTTGATATTTTATATACAGTATATCAAATATATTTTGTGAAATTTGATATTTTATGTACAGTATATTATAAATATTTGTTGAAATTTGATATTTTATGTACAGTACATAATGTATATTTGGTGAAATTTGATATTTCATATACAGTATATAATATATATTTGCTGTACTTTCATATTTTATATACAGTATATCATATATATTTTGTGAAATTTGGCATTTTATGCACAGTATGTAATACATATTTAGTGTACTTTCATGTTTTATGTACAGTATATAGTATATATTAGGTGATATTTGATGTTTTATATACAGTATATAATATATATTTCGTCTACTTTCATAGTTCATATACAGTATAAAATAAATTTGGTGTACTTTCATATTTTATGTACAGCATATAATATATATTTGGTGTACTTTCATATTTTATATACAGTATACAATATATATTTGGTGAAATTTTATATTTTATGTACAGTATATAATATATATTTGGTGAAATTTGATATTTTATGTACAGTATATAATATATTTTTGGTGTACTTTCATATTTTATGTACAGTATATAATATATATTTTTTGAAATTTGATATTTTATGTACAGTATATAATATATATTTGGTGAAATTTGATATTTTATGGACAGTATATAATATGTATTTGGTGAAATTTGATATTTTATGTACAGCATATAATATATATTTGGTGTACTTTCATCTTTTATGTACAGTATGTAATATTTATTTTTTGAAATTTGATATTATATGTACAGTATATAATATATATTTCGTGAAATTTGATATTTTATGGACAGCATATTATATATATTTGGTGAAATTTGATATTTTATGTACAGTATATAATATGTATTTGCTGTATTTTCATATTATATGTATAGTATATAATATACGTTTTGTGATATTTGATATTTTATATACACTATATCAAATATATTTGGTGAAATTTGATATTTTATGTACAGTATGTTATATATATTTGGTGTACTTTCATAATTTATGTACAATATATATTATATATTTGGTTAAATTTGATATTTTGTGTACAGTATCTAATATGCATTTGGTGTACATTCATTTTTTATTTACAGTATATAATATATATTTGCTGTACTTTGATATTTTATGTAGAGTATATAATATATATTTGGTTTACTTTCATATTTTATGTACAGTAGATAACATATTTTTGGGGTAATTTCATATTTTATGTACAGTATACAATATATATTTGGTGAAATTTGATATTTTCTGTACAGCATATAATATATATTTGGTGAATTTTGATATTTTATGTACAGTATAAAATATATTTTTGGTGTACTTTCATATTTTATGTACAGTATATAATATATATTTTTTGAAATTTGATATTATATGTACAGTTTATAACATATATTTGGTGAAATTTGATATTTCATGGACAGTATATAATATAAATTTGGTGAAATTTGATATTTTATGTACTGTACATAATATATATTTGGTGTAATTTCATATTTTCTGTACAGTATGTCATATATATTTTTTGAAATTTGATATTATATGTACAGTATATAATATATATTTGGTGAAATTTGATATTTCATGGACAGTATATAATATACATTAGGTGAAATTTGATATTATATGTACAGTATATAATATATATTTGCTGTATTTTCATATTTTATGTATAGTATATAATGCACATTTGGTGAAATTTGATATTTTATAGAGTATATCAAATATATTTGGTGAAATTTGATATTTTATGTACAGTACATTATATATATTTGTTGAAATTTGATATTTTAAGTACAGTATATAATGTATATTTGGTGAAATTTGATATTTCATATACAGTGTATAATATATATTTGCTGTACTTTCATATTTTATATACAGTATATCATATATATTTTGTGAAATTTGGTATTTTATGCACAGTATGTAATACATATTTAGTGTAATTTCATGTTTTATGTACAGTATATAGTATATATTAGGTGATATTTGATGTTTTATATACAGTATATAATATATATTTCGTCTACTTTCATAGTTCATATACAGTATAAAATAAATTTGGTGTACTTTCATATTTTATGTACAGCATATAATATATATTTGGTGTACTTTCATATTTTATGTACAGTATATAATATATATTTTTTGAAATTTGATATTATATGTACAGTATATAATATATATTTGGTGAAATTTGACATTTTATGGACAGTATATAATATATATTTGGTGAAATTTGATATTTTATGTACAGTATATAATGTATATTTGGTGAAATTTGATATTTCATATACAGCATATTATATATTTGCTGTACTTTCATATTTTACATACAGTATATCATATATATTTTATGAAATTTGGTATCTAAGCACAGTATATAATACATATTTAGTGTACTTTCATGTTTTATGTACAGTATATAGTATATATTAGGTGAAATTTGATGTTTTATATACAGTATATAATATATATTTCGTCTACTTTCATAGTTCATATACAGTATAAAATAAATTTGGTGGACTTTCATATTTTATGTACAGAATACAATATATATTTGGTGTACTTTCATATTTTATGTACAGTAGATAATATATATTTGGTGTACTTTCATATTTTATATACAGTATACAATATATATTTGGTGAAATTTTATATTTTATGTACAGTATATAATATATACTTGGTAAAATTCGATATTTTATGTACAGTATATAATATATTTTTGGTGTACTTTCATATTTTATGTACAGTATATAATATATATTTTTTGAAATTTGATATTATATGTACAGTATATAATATATATTTGGTGAAATTTGATATTTTATGGACAGTATATAATATATATTTGGTGAAATTTGATATTTTATGTACAGCATATAATATATATTTGGTGTACTTTCATCTTTTATGTACGGTATGTAATATATATTTTTTGAAATTTGATATTATATGTACAGTATATAATATCTATTTCGTGAAATTTGATATTTTATGGACAGCATATTATATATATTTGGTGAAATTTAATATTTTATGTACAGTATATAATATGTATTTGCTGTATTTTCATATTTTATGTATAGTATATAATATACATTTGGTGAAATTTGATATTTTATATACAGTATATCAAATATATTTGGTGAAATTTGATATTTTATGTACAGTATGTTATATATATTTGGTGTACTTTCATAATTTATGTACAATATATATTATATATTTGGTTAAATTTGATATTTTGTGTACAGTATCTAATATGCATTTGGTGTACTTTCGTATTTTATTTACAGAATATAATATATATTTGCTCTACTTTGATATTTTATGTAGAGTATATAATATATATTTGGTGTACTTTCATATTTTATGTACAGTAGATAACATATTTTTGGGGAACTTTCATATTTTATGTACAGTATACAATACATATTTGGTGAAATTTGATATTTTCTGTACAGCATATAATATATATTTGGTGAATTTTGAAATTTTATGTTCAGTATATAATATATTTTTGGTGTACTTTCATATTTTATGTACAGTATATAATATATATTTTTTGAAATTTGATATTATATGTACAGTTTATAACATATATTTGGTGAAATTTGATATTTTATGGACAGTATATAATATATATTTGGTGAAATTTGATATTTTATGTACAGTATATAATATATATTTGGTGTACTTTCATCTTTTATGTACAGTATGTCATATATATTTTTTGAAATTTGATATTATATGTACAGTATATAATATATATTTGGTGAAATTTGATATTTCATGGACAGTATATAATATACATTAGGTGAAATTTGATATTATATGTACAGTATATAATATATATTTGCTGTATTTTCATATTGTTTGTGTAGTATATAATGCACATTTGGTGAAATTTGATATTTTATTTACAGTATATCAAACATATTTGGTGAAATTTGATATTTTATGTACAGTACATTATATATATTTGTTGAAATTTGATATTTTATGTACAGTATATAATGTATATTTGGTGAAATTTGATATTTCATATACAGTATATAATATATATTTGCTGTACTTTCATATTTTATATACAGTATATCATATATATTTTGTGAAATTTGGTATTTTATGCACAGTATGTAATACATATTTAGTTTACTTTCATGTTTTATGTACAGTATATAGTATATATTAGGTGAAATTTGATGTTTTATATACAGTATATAATATATATTTCGTCTACTTTCATAGTTCATATACAGTATAAAATAAATTTGGTGTACTTTCATATTTTATGTACAGCATATAATATATATTTGGTGTACTTTCATATTTTATGTACAGTAGATAATATATATTTGGTGTACTTTCATATTTTATATACAGTATACAATATATATTTGGTGAAATTTTATATTTTATGTACAGTATATAATATATATTTGGTGAAATTTGATATTTTATGTACAGTATATAATATATTTTTGGTGTACTTTCATATTTTATGTACAGTATATAATATATATTTTTTGAAATTTGATATTATATGTACAGTATATAATATATATTTGGTGAAATTTGATATTTTATGGACAGTATATAATATATATTTGGTGAAATTTGATATTTTATGTACAGCATATGATATATATTTGGTGTACTTTCATCTTTTATGTTCAGTATGTAATATATATTTTTTGAAATTTGATATTATATGTACAGTTTATAACATATATTTGGTGAAATTTGATATTTTATGTACAGTATATAATATGTATTTGCTGTATTTTCATATTTTATGTATACTATATAATATACATTTGGTGAAATTTGATATTTTATATACAGTATATCAAATATATTTGGTGAAATTTGATATTTTATGTACAGTATGTTATATATATTTGGTGTACTTTCATAATTTATGTACAATATATATTATATATTTGGTTAAATTTGATATTTTGTGTACAGTATCTAATCTGCATTTGGTGTACATTCATATTTTATTTACAGTATATAATATATATTTGCTGTACTTTGATATTTTATGTAGAGTATATAATATATATTTGGTGTACTTTCATATTTTATGTACAGTAGATAACATATTTTTGGGGTACTTTCATATTTTATGTACAGTATACAATATGTATTTGGTGAAATTTGATATTTTCTGTACAGCATATAATATATATTTGGTGAATTTTGATATTTTATGTACAGTATATGATATATTTTTGGTGTACTTTCATATTTTTTGTACACTATATAATATATATTTCTTGAAATTTGATATTATATGTACAGTTTATAACATATATTTGGTGAAATTTGATATTTTATGGACAGTATATAATATAAATTTGGTGAAATTTGATATTTTATGTACTGTATATAATATATATTCGGTGTACTTTCATATTTTATGTACAGTATGTAACATATATTTTTTGAAATTTGATATTATATGTACAGTATATAATATATATTTGGTGAAATTTGATATTTCATGGACAGTATATAATATACATTAGGTGAAATTTGATTTTATATGTACAGTATATAATATATATTTGATGTATTTTCATGTTTTATGTATAGTATATAATGCACATTTGGTGAAATTTGATATTTTATATACAGTATATCAAATATATTTGGTGAAATTTGATATTTTATTTACAGTATATCAAACATATTTGGTGAAATTTGATATTTTATGTACAGTACATTATATATATTTGTTGAAATTTGATATTTTATGTACAGTATATAATGTATATTTGGTGAAATTTGATATTTCATATACAGTATATAATATATATTTGCTGTACTTTCATATTTTATATACAGTATATCATATATATTTTGTGAAATTTGGTATTTTATGCACAGTATGTAATACATATTTAGTGTAATTTCATGTTTTATGTACAGTATATAGTATATATTAGGTGATATTTGATGTTTTATATACAGTATATAATATATATTTCGTCTACTTTCATAGTTCATATACAGTATAAAATAAATTTGGTGTACTTTCATATTTTATGTACAGCATATAATATATATTTGGTGTACTTTCATATTTTATGTACAGTATATAATATATATTTTTTGAAATTTGATATTATATGTACAGTATATAATATATATTTGGTGAAATTTGACATTTTATGGACAGTATATAATATATATTTGGTGAAATTTGATATTTTATGTACAGTATATAATGTATATTTGGTGAAATTTGATATTTCATATACAGCATATTATATATTTGCTGTACTTTCATATTTTACATACAGTATATCATATATATTTTATGAAATTTGGTATCTAAGCACAGTATATAATACATATTTAGTGTACTTTCATGTTTTATGTACAGTATATAGTATATATTAGGTGAAATTTGATGTTTTATATACAGTATATAATATATATTTCGTCTACTTTCATAGTTCATATACAGTATAAAATAAATTTGGTGGACTTTCATATTTTATGTACAGAATACAATATATATTTGGTGTACTTTCATATTTTATGTACAGTAGATAATATATATTTGGTGTACTTTCATATTTTATATACAGTATACAATATATATTTGGTGAAATTTTATATTTTATGTACAGTATATAATATATACTTGGTAAAATTCGATATTTTATGTACAGTATATAATATATTTTTGGTGTACTTTCATATTTTATGTACAGTATATAATATATATTTTTTGAAATTTGATATTATATGTACAGTATATAATATATATTTGGTGAAATTTGATATTTTATGGACAGTATATAATATATATTTGGTGAAATTTGATATTTTATGTACAGCATATAATATATATTTGGTGTACTTTCATCTTTTATGTACGGTATGTAATATATATTTTTTGAAATTTGATATTATATGTACAGTATATAATATCTATTTCGTGAAATTTGATATTTTATGGACAGCATATTATATATATTTGGTGAAATTTAATATTTTATGTACAGTATATAATATGTATTTGCTGTATTTTCATATTTTATGTATAGTATATAATATACATTTGGTGAAATTTGATATTTTATATACAGTATATCAAATATATTTGGTGAAATTTGATATTTTATGTACAGTATGTTATATATATTTGGTGTACTTTCATAATTTATGTACAATATATATTATATATTTGGTTAAATTTGATATTTTGTGTACAGTATCTAATATGCATTTGGTGTACTTTCGTATTTTATTTACAGAATATAATATATATTTGCTCTACTTTGATATTTTATGTAGAGTATATAATATATATTTGGTGTACTTTCATATTTTATGTACAGTAGATAACATATTTTTGGGGAACTTTCATATTTTATGTACAGTATACAATACATATTTGGTGAAATTTGATATTTTCTGTACAGCATATAATATATATTTGGTGAATTTTGAAATTTTATGTTCAGTATATAATATATTTTTGGTGTACTTTCATATTTTATGTACAGTATATAATATATATTTTTTGAAATTTGATATTATATGTACAGTTTATAACATATATTTGGTGAAATTTGATATTTTATGGACAGTATATAATATATATTTGGTGAAATTTGATATTTTATGTACAGTATATAATATATATTTGGTGTACTTTCATATTTTATGTACAGTATGTAACATATATTTTTTGAAATTTGATATTATATGTACAGTATATAATATATATTTGGTGAAATTTGATATTTCATGGACAGTATATAATATACATTAGGTGAAATTTGATATTATATGTACAGTATATAATATATATTTGCTGTATTTTCATATTTTTTGTATAGTATATAATGCACATTTGGTGAAATTTGATATTTTATTTACAGTATATCAAATATATTTGGTGAAATTTGATATTTTATGTACAGTATATTATATATATTTGTTGAAATTTGATATTTTATGTACAGTATATAATGTATATTTGGTGAAATTTGATATTTCATATACAGTATATAATATATATTTGCTGTACTTTCATATTTTATATACAGTATATCATATATATTTTGTGAAATTTGGTATTTTATGCACAGTATGTAATACATATTTAGTTTACTTTCATGTTTTATGTACAGTATATAGTATATATTAGGTGAAATTTGATGTTTTATATACAGTATATAATATATATTTCGTCTACTTTCATAGTTCATATACAGTATAAAATAAATTTGGTGTACTTTCATATTTTATGTACAGCATATAATATATATTTGGTGTACTTTCATATTTTATGTACAGTAGATAATATATATTTGGTGTACTTTCATATTTTATATACAGTATACAATATATATTTGGTGAAATTTTATATTTTATGTACAGTATATAATATATATTTGGTGAAATTTGATATTTTATGTACAGTATATAATATATTTTTGGTGTACTTTCATATTTTATGTACAGTATATAATATATATTTTTTGAAATTTGATATTATATGTACAGTATATAATATATATTTGGTGAAATTTGATATTTTATGGACAGTATATAATATATATTTGGTGAAATTTGATATTTTATGTACAGCATATGATATATATTTGGTGTACTTTCATCTTTTATGTACAGTATGTAATATATATTTTTTGAAATTTGATATTATATGTACAGTTTATAACATATATTTGGTGAAATTTGATATTTTATGGACAGTATATAATATATATTTGGTGAAATTTGATATTTTATGTACAGTATATAATATATATTTGGTGTACTTTCATCTTTTATGTACAGTATGTCATATATATTTTTTGAAATTTGATATTATATGTACAGTATATAATATATATTTGGTGAAATTTGATATTTCATGGACAGTATATAATATACATTAGGTGAAATTTGATATTATATGTACAGTATATAATATATATTTGCTGTATTTTCATATTTTTTGTATAGTATATAATGCACATTTGGTGAAATTTGATATTTTATTTACAGTATATCAAACATATTTGGTGAAATTTGATATTTTATGTACAGTATATTATATATATTTGTTGAAATTTGATATTTTATGTACAATATATAATGTATATTTGGTGAAATTTGATATTTCATATACAGTATCTAATATATTTTTGCTGTACTTTCATATTTTATATACAGTATATCATATATATTTTGTGAAATTTGGTATTTTATGCACAGTATGTAATACATATTTAGTGTACTTTCATGTTTTATGTACAGTATATAGTATATATTAGGTGAAATTTGATGTTTTATATGCAGTATATAATATATATTTCGTCTACTTTCATATTTCATATACAGTATAAAATAAATTTGGTGTACTTTCATATTTTATGTACAGCATATAATATATATTTGGTGTACTTTCATATTTTATGTACAGTAGATAATATATATTTGGTGTACTTTCATATTTTATATACAGTATACAATATATATTTGGTGAAATTTTATATTTTATGTACAGTATATAATATATATTTGGTGAAATTTGATATTTTATGTACAGTATATAATATATTTTTGGTGTACTTTCATATTTTATGTACAGTATATAATATATATTTTTTGAAATTTGATATTATATGTACAGTATATAATATATGTTTGGTGAAATTTGATATTTTATGGACAGTATATAATATGTATTTGGTGAAATTTGATATTTTATGTACAGCATATAATATATATTTGGTGTACTTTCATCTTTTATGTACAGTATGTAATATATATTTTTTGAAATTTGATATTATATGTACAGTATATAATATATGTTTCGTGAAATTTGATATTTTATGGACAGCATATTATATATATTTGGTGAAATTTCATATTTTATGTACAGTATATAATATGTATTTGCTGTATTTTCATATTTTATGTATAGTATATAATATACATTTGGTGAAATTTGATATTTTATATACACTATATCAAATATATTTGGTGAAATTTGATATTTTATGTACAGTATGTTATATATATTTGGTGTACTTTCATAATTTATGTACAATATATATTATATATTTGGTTAAATTTGATATTTTGTGTACAGTATCTAATATGCATTTGGTGTACATTCATATTTTATTGACAGTATATAATATATATTTGCTGTACTTTGATATTTTATGTAGAGTATATAATATATATTTGGTGTACTTTCATATTTTATGTACAGTAGATAACATATTTTTGATGTAATTTCATATTTTATGTACAGTATACAGTATATATTTGGTGAAATTTGATATTTTCTGTACAGCATATAATATATATTTGGTGAATTTTGATATTTTATGTACAGTATATAATATATTTTTGGTGTACTTTCATATTTTATGTACAGTATATAATATATATTTTTTGAAATTTGATATTATATGTACAGTTTATAACATATATTTGGTGAAATTTGATATTTTATGGACAGTATATAATATAAATTTGGTGAAATTTGATATTTTATGTACTGTATATAATATATATTTGGTGTAATTTCATATTTTCTGTACAGTATGTCATATATATTTTTTGAAATTTGATATTATATGTACAGTATATAATATATATTTGGTGAAATTTGATATTTCATGGACAGTATATAATATACATTAGGTGAAATTTGATATTATATGTACAGTATATAATATATATTTGCTGTATTTTCATATTTTTTGTATAGTATATAATGCACATTTGGTGAAATTTGATATTTTATATACACTATATCAAATATATTTGGTGAAATTTGATATTTTATGTACAGTACATTATATATATTTGTTGAAATTTGATATTTTATGTACAGTATATAATGTATATTTGGTGAAATTTGATATTTCATATACAGTATATAATATATATTTGCTGTACTTTCATATTTTATATACAGTATATCATATATATTTTGTGAAATTTGGTATTTTATGCACAGTATGTAATACATATTTAGTGTACTTTCATGTTTTATGTACAGTATATAGTATATATTAGGTGAAATTTGATGTTTTATATACAGTATATAATATATATTTCGTCTACTTTCATATTTCATATACAGTATAAAATAAATTTGGTGTACTTTCATATTTTATGTACAGCATATAATATATATTTGGTGTACTTTCATATTTTATGTACAGTAGATAATATATATTTGGTGTACTTTCATATTTTATATACAGTATACAATATATATTTGGTGAAATTTTATATTTTATGTACAGTATATAATATATATTTGGTGAAATTTGATATTTTATGTACAGTATATAATATATTTTTGGTGTACTTTCATATTTTATGTACAGTATATAATATATATTTTTGAAATTTGATATTATATGTACAGTATATAATATATATTTGGTGAAATTTGATATTTTATGGACAGTATATAATATATATTTGGTGAAATTTGATATTTTATGTACAGCATATGATTTATATTTGGTGTACTTTCATCTTTTATGTACAGTATGTAATATATATTTTTTGAAATTTGATATTATATGTACAGTATATAATATATATTTCGTGAAATTTGATATTTTATGGACAGCATATTATATATATTTGGTGAAATTTGATATTTTATGTACAGTATATAATATGTATTTGCTGTATTTTCATATTTTATGTATAGTATATAATATACATTTGGTGAAATTTGATATTTTATATACAGTATATCAAATATATTTGGTGAAATTTGATATTTTATGTACAGTATTTTATATATATTTGGTGTACTTTCATAATTTATGTACAATATATATTATATATTTGGTTAAATTTGATATTTTGTGTACAGTATCTAATATGCATTTGGTGTACATTCATATTTTATTTACAGTATATAATATATATTTGCTGTACTTTGATATTTTATGTAGAGTATATAATATATATTTGGTGTACTTTCATATTTTATGTACAGTAGATAACATATTTTTGGGGTAATTTCATATTTTATGTACAGTATACAATATATATTTGGTGAAATTTGATATTTTCTGTACAGCATATAATATATATTTGGTGAATTTTGATATTTTATGTACAGTATTAAATATGTTTTTGGTGTACTTTCATATTTTATGTACAGTATATAATATATATTTTTTGAAATTTGATATTATATGTACAGTTTATAACATATATTTGGTGAAATTTGATATTTTATGGACAGTATATAATATAAATTTGGTGAAATTTGATATTTTATGTACTGTATATAATATATATTTGGTGTAATTTCATATTTTCTGTACAGTATGTCATATATATTTTTTGAAATTTGATATTATATGTACAGTATATAATATATATTTGGTGAAATTTGATATTTCATGGACAGTATATAATATACATTAGGTGAAATTTGATATTATATGTACAGTATATAATATATATTTGCTGTATTTTCATATTTTATGTATAGTATATAATGCACATTTGGTGAAATTTGATATTTTATAGAGTATATCAAATATATTTGGTGAACTTTGATATTTTATGTACAGTACATTATATATATTTGTTGAAATTTGATATTTTATGTACAGTATATAATGTATATTTGGTGAAATTTGATATTTCATATACAGTATATAATATATATTTGCTGTACTTTCATATATTATATACAGTATATCATATATATTTTGTGAAATTTGGTATTTTATGCACAGTATGTAATACATATTTAGTGTACTTTCATGTTTTATGTACAGTATATAGTATATATTAGGTGATATTTGATGTTTTATATACAGTATATAATATATATTTCGTCTACTTTCATAGTTCATATACAGTATAAAATAAATTTGGTGAACTTTCATATTTTATGTACAGCATATAATATATATTTGGTGTACTTTCATATTTTATGTACAGTAGATAATATATATTTGGTGTACTTTCATATTTTATATACAGTATACAATATATATTTGGTGAAATTATATATTTTATGTACAGTATATAATATATATTTGGTGAAATTTGATATTTTATGTACAGTATATAATATATTTTTGGTGTACTTTCATATTTTATGTACAGTATATAATATATATTTTTTGAAATTTGATATTATATGTACAGTATATAATATATATTTGGTGAAATTTGATATTTTATGGACAGTATATAATATATATTTGGTGAAATTTGATATTTTATGTACAGCATATAATATATATTTGGTGTACTTTCATCTTTTATTTACAGTATGTAATATATATTTTTTGAAATTTGAGATTATATGTAGAGTATATAATATATATTTCGTGAAATTTGATATTTTATGGACAGCATATTATATATATTTGGTGAAATTTGATATTTTATGTACAGTATATAATATGTATTTGCTGTATTTTCATATTTTATGTATACTATATAATATACATTTGGTGAAATTTGATATTTTATATACAGTATATCAAATATATTTGGTGAAATTTGATATTTTATGTACAGTATGTTATATATATTTGGTGTACTTTCATAATTTATGTACAATATATATTATATATTTGGTTAAATTTGATATTTTGTGTACAGTATCTAATCTGCATTTGGTGTACATTCATATTTTATTTACAGTATATAATATATATTTGCTGTACTTTGATATTTTATGTAGCGTATATAATATATATTTGGTGTACTTTCATATTTTATGTACAGTAGATAACATATTTTTGGGGTACTTTCATATTTTATGTACAGTATACAATATATATTTGGTGAAATTTGATATTTTCTGTACAGCATATAATATATATTTGGTGAATTTTGATATTTTATGTACAGTATATGATATATTTTTGGTGTACTTTCATATTTTTTGTACAGTATATAATATATATTTCTTGAAATTTGATATTATATGTACAGTTTATAACATATATTTGGTGAAATTTGATATTTTATGGACAGTATATAATATAAATTTGGTGAAATTTGATATTTTATGTACTGTATATAATATATATTTGGTGTACTTTCATATTTTATGAACAGTATGTAACATATATTTTTTGAAATTTGATATTATATGTACAGTATATAATATATATTTGGTGAAATTTGATATTTCATGGACAGTATATAATATACATTAGGTGAAATTTGATATTATATGTACAGTATATAATATATATTTGCTGTATTTTCATATTTTATGTATAGTATATAATGCACATTTGGTGAAATTTGATATTTTATAGAGTATATCAAATATATTTGGTGAACTTTGATATTTTATGTACAGTACATTATATATATTTGTTGAAATTTGATATTTTATGTACAGTATATAATGTATATTTGGTGAAATTTGATATTTCATATACAGTATATAATATATATTTGCTGTACTTTCATATTTTATATACAGTATATCATATATATTTTGTGAAATTTGGTATTTTATGCACAGTATGTAATACATATTTAGTGTACTTTCATGTTTTATGTACAGTATATAGTATATATTAGGTGATATTTGATGTTTTATATACAGTATATAATATATATTTCGTCTACTTTCATAGTTCATATACAGTATAAAATAAATTTGGTGTACTTTCATATTTTATGTACAGCATATAATATATATTTGGTGTACTTTCATATTTTATGTACAGTAGATAATATATATTTGGTGTACTTTCATATTTTATATACAGCATACAATATATATTTGGTGAAATTTTATATTTTATGTACAGTATATAATATATATTTGGTGAAATTTGATATTTTATGTACAGTATATAATAGATTTTTGGTGTACTTTCATATTTTATGTACAGTATATAATATATATTTTTTGAAATTTGATATTATATGTACAGTATATAATATATATTTGGTGAAATTTGATATTTTATGGACAGTATATAATATATATTTGGTGAAATTTGATATTTTATGTACAGCATATAATATATATTTGGTGTACTTTCATCTTTTATGTACAGTATGTAATATATATTTTTTGAAATTTGATATTATATGTACAGTATATAATATATATTTCGTGAAATTTGATATTTTTTGGACAGCATATTATATATATTAGGTGAAATTTAATATTTTATGTACAGTATATAATATGTATTTGCTGTATTTTCATATTTTATGTATAGTATATAATATACATTTGGTGAAATTTGATATTTTATATACAGTATATCAAATATATTTGGTGAAATTTGATATTTTATGTACAGTATGTTATATATATTTGGTGTACTTTCATAATTTATGTACAATATATATTATATATTTGGTTAAATTTGATATTTTCTGTACAGTATCTAATATGCATTTGGTGTACTTTCATATTTTATTTACAGTATATAATATATATTTGCTCTACTTTGATATTTTATGTAGAGTATATAATATATATTTGGTGTACTTTCATATTTTATGTACAGTAGATAACATATTTTTGGGGAACTTTCATATTTTATGTACAGTATACAATACATATTTGGTGAAATTTGATATTTTCTGTACAGCATATAATATATATTTGGTGAATTTTGAAATTTTATGTTCAGTATATAATATATTTTTGGTGTATTTTCATATTTTATGTACAGTATATAATATATATTTTTTGAAATTTGATATTATATGTACAGTTTATAACATATATTTGGTGAAATTTGATATTTTATGGACAGTATATAATATATATTTGGTGAAATTTGATATTTTATGTACAGTATATAATATATATTTGGTGTACTTTCATATTTTATGTACAGTATGTAATATATATTTTTTGAAATTTGATATTATATGTACAGTATATAATATATATTTGGTGAAATTTGATATTTCATGGACAGTATATAATATACATTAGGTGAAATTTGATATTATATGTACAGTATATAATATATATTTGCTGTAATTTCATATTTTTTGTATAGTATATAATGCACATTTGGTGAAATTTGATATTTTATTTACAGTATATCATATATATTTGGTGAAATTTGATATTTTATGTACAGTACATTATATATATTTGTTGAAATTTGATATTTAATGTACAGTATATAATGTATATTTGGTGAAATTTGATATTTCATATACAGTATATAATATATCTTTGCTGTACTTTCATATTTTATATACAGTATGTCATATATATTTTGTGAAATTTGGTATTTTATGCACAGTATGTAATACATATTTAGTGTACTTTCATGTTTTATGTACAGTATATAGTATATATTAGGTGAAATTTGATGTTTTATATACAGTATATAATATATATTTCGTCTACTTTCATATTTCATATACAGTATAAAATAAATTTGGTGCACTTTCATATTTTATGTACAGCATACAATATATATTTGGTGTACTTTCATATTTTATGTACAGTAGATAATATATATTTGGTGTACTTTCATATTTTATATACAGTATACAATATATATTTGGTGAAATTTTATATTTTATGTACAGTATATAATATATATTTGGTGAAATTTGATATTTTATGTACAGTATATAATATATTTTTGGTGTACTTTCATATTTTATGTACAGTATATAATATATATTTTTTGAAATTTGATATTATATGTACAGTATATAATATATATTTGGTGAAATTTGATATTTTATGGACAGTATATAATATATATTTGGTGAAATTTGATATTTTATGTACAGCATATAATATATATTTGGTGTACTTTCATCTTTTATGTACAGTATGTAATATATATTTTTTGAAATTTGATATTATATGTACAGTATATAATATATATTTCGTGAAATTTGATATTTTATGGACAGCATATTATATATATTTGGTGAAATTTGATATTTTATGTACAGTATATAATATGTATTTGCTGTATTTTCATATTTTATGTATAGTATATAATATACATTTGGTGAAATTTGATATTTTATATACACTATATCAAATATATTTGGTGAAATTTGATATTTTATGTACAGTATGTTATATATATTTGGTGTACTTTCATAATTTATGTACAATATATATTATATATTTGGTTAAATTTGATATTTTGTGTACAGTATCTAATATGCATTTGGTGTACATTCATATTTTATTTACAGTATATAATATATATTTGCTGTACTTTGATATTTTATGTAGAGTATATAATATATATTTGGTGTACTTTCATATTTTATGTACAGTAGATAACATATTTTTGGGGTAATTTCATATTTTATGTACAGTATACAATATATATTTGGTGAAATTTGATATTTTCTGTACAGCCTATAATATATATTTGGTGAATTTTGATATTTTATGTACAGTATATAATATATTTTTGGTGTACTTTCATATTTTATGTACAGTATATAATATATATTTTTTGAAATTTGATATTATATGTACAGTTTATAACATATATTTGGTGAAATTTGATATTTTATGGACAGTATATAATATAAATTTGGTGAAATTTGATATTTTATGTACTGTATATAATATATATTTGGTGTAATTTCATATTTTCTGTACAGTATGTCATATATATTTTTTGAAATTTGATATTATATGTACAGTATATAATATATATTTGGTGAAATTTGATATTTCATGGACAGTATATAATATACATTAGGTGAAATTTGATATTATATGTACAGTATATAATATATATTTGCTGTATTTTCATATTTTATGTATAGTATATAATGCACATTTGGTGAAAGTTGATATTTTATAGAGTATATCAAATATATTTGGTGAAATTTGATATTTTATGTACAGTACATTATATATATTTGTTGAAATTTGATATTTTATGTACAGTATATAATGTATATTTGGTGAAATTTGATATTTCATATACAGTATATAATATATATTTGCTGTACTTTCATATTTTATATACAGTATATCATATATATTTTGTGAAATTTGGTATTTTATGCACAGTATGTAATACATATTTAGTGTACTTTCATGTTTTATGTACAGTATATAGTATATATTAGGTGAAATTTGATGTTTTATATACAGTATATGATATATATTTCGTCTACTTTCATATTTCATATACAGTATAAAATAAATTTGGTGTACTTTCATATTTTATGTACAGCATATAATATATATTTGGTGTACTTTCATATTTTATGTACAGTAGATAATATATATTTGGTGTACTTTCATATTTTATATACAATATACAATATATATTTGGTGAAATTTTATATTTTATGTACAGTATATAATATATATTTGGTGAAATTTGATATTTTATGTACAGTATATAATATATTTTTGGTGTACTTTCATATTTTATGTACAGTATATAATATATATTTTTTGAAATTTGATATTATATGTACAGTATATAATTTATATTTGGTGAAATTTGATATTTTATGGACAGTATATAATATATATTTGGTGAAATTTGATATTTTATGTACAGCATATGATATATATTTGGTGTACTTTCATCTTTTATGTACAGTATGTAATATATATTTTTTGAAATTTGATATTATATGTACAGTATATAATATATATTTCGTGAAATTTGATATTTTATGGACAGCATATTATATATATTTGGTGAAATTTGATATTTTATGTACAGTATATAATATGTATTTGCTGTATTTTCATATTTTATGTATAGTATATAATATACATTTGGTGAAATTTGATATTTTATATACACTATATCAAATATATTTGGTGAAATTTGATATTTTATGTACAGTATGTTATATATATTTGGTGTACTTTCATAATTTATGTACAATATATATTATATATTTGGTTAAATTTGATATTTTGTGTACAGTATCTAATATGCATTTGGTGTACATTCATATTTTATTTACAGTATATAATATATATTTGCTGTACTTTGATATTTTATGTAGAGTATATAATATATATTTGGTGTACTTTCATATTTTATGTACAGTAGATAACATATTTTTGGGGTAATTTCATATTTTATGTACAGTATACAATATATATTTGGTGAATTTTGATATTTTATGTACAGCATATAATATATATTTGGTGAATTTTGATATTTTATGTACAGTATAAAATATATTTTTGGTGTACTTTCATATTTTATGTACAGTATATAATATATATTTCTTGAAATTTGATATTATATGTACAGTTTATAACATATATTTGGTGAAATTTGATATTTTATGGACAGTATATAATATAAATTTGGTGAAATTTGATATTTTATGTACTGTATATAATATATATTTGGTGTACTTTCATATTTTATGTACAGTATGTAACATATATTTTTTGAAATTTGATATTATATGTACAGTATATAATATATATTTGGTGAAATTTGATATTTCATGGACAGTATATAATATACATTAGGTGAAATTTGATATTATATGTACAGTATATTATATATTTGCTGTATTTTCATATTTTATGTATAGTATATAATGCACATTTGGTGAAATTTGATATTTTATAGAGTATATCAAATATATTTGGTGAAATTTGATATTTTATGTACAGTACATTATATATATTTGTTGAAATTTGATATTTTATGTACAGTATATAATGTATATTTGGTGAAATTTGATATTTCATATACAGTATATAATATATATTTGCTGTACTTTCATATTTTATATACAGTATATCATATATATTTTGTGAAATTTGGTATTTTATGCACAGTATGTAATACATATTTAGTGTACTTTCATGTTTTATGTACAGTATATAGTATATATTAGGTGAAATTTGATGTTTTATATACAGTATATGATATATATTTCGTCTACTTTCATATTTCATATACAGTATAAAATAAATTTGGTGTACTTTCATATTTTATGTACAGCATATAATATATATTTGGTGTACTTTCATATTTTATGTACAGTAGATAATATATATTTGGTGTACTTTCATATTTTATATACAATATACAATATATATTTGGTGAAATTTTATATTTTATGTACAGTATATAATATATATTTGGTGAAATTTGATATTTTATGTACAGTATATAATATATTTTTGGTGTACTTTCATATTTTATGTACAGTATATAATATATATTTTTTGAAATTTGATATTATATGTACAGTATATAATTTATATTTGGTGAAATTTGATATTTTATGGACAGTATATAATATATATTTGGTGAAATTTGATATTTTATGTACAGCATATGATATATATTTGGTGTACTTTCATCTTTTATGTACAGTATGTAATATATATTTTTTGAAATTTGATATTATATGTACAGTATATAATATATATTTCGTGAAATTTGATATTTTATGGACAGCATATTATATATATTTGGTGAAATTTGATATTTTATGTACAGTATATAATATGTATTTGCTGTATTTTCATATTTTATGTATAGTATATAATATACATTTGGTGAAATTTGATATTTTATATACACTATATCAAATATATTTGGTGAAATTTGATATTTTATGTACAGTATGTTATATATATTTGGTGTACTTTCATAATTTATGTACAATATATATTATATATTTGGTTAAATTTGATATTTTGTGTACAGTATCTAATATGCATTTGGTGTACATTCATATTTTATTTACAGTATATAATATATATTTGCTGTACTTTGATATTTTATGTAGAGTATATAATATATATTTGGTGTACTTTCATATTTTATGTACAGTAGATAACATATTTTTGGGGTAATTTCATATTTTATGTACAGTATACAATATATATTTGGTGAATTTTGATATTTTATGTACAGCATATAATATATATTTGGTGAATTTTGATATTTTATGTACAGTATAAAATATATTTTTGGTGTACTTTCATATTTTATGTACAGTATATAATATATATTTCTTGAAATTTGATATTATATGTACAGTTTATAACATATATTTGGTGAAATTTGATATTTTATGGACAGTATATAATATAAATTTGGTGAAATTTGATATTTTATGTACTGTATATAATATATATTTGGTGTACTTTCATATTTTATGTACAGTATGTAACATATATTTTTTGAAATTTGATATTATATGTACAGTATATAATATATATTTGGTGAAATTTGATATTTCATGGACAGTATATAATATACATTAGGTGAAATTTGATATTATATGTACAGTATATTATATATTTGCTGTATTTTCATATTTTATGTATAGTATATAATGCACATTTGGTGAAATTTGATATTTTATAGAGTATATCAAATATATTTGGTGAAATTTGATATTTTATGTACAGTACATTATATATATTTGTTGAAATTTGATATTTTATGTACAGTATATAATGTATATTTGGTGAAATTTGATATTTCATATACAGTATATAATATATATTTGCTGTACTTTCATATTTTATATACAGTATATCATATATATTTTGTGAAATTTGGTATTTTATGCACAGTATGTAATACATATTTAGTGTACTTTCATGTTTTATGTACAGTATATAGTATATATTAGGTGAAATTTGATGTTTTATATACAGTATATAATATATATTTCGTCTACTTTCATAGTTCATATACAGTATAAAATAAATTTGGTGTACTTTCATATTTTATGTACAGCATATAATATATATTTGGTGTACTTTCATATTTTATGTACAGTAGATAATATATATTTGGTGTACTTTCATATTTTATATACAGTATACAATATATATTTGGTGAAATTTTATATTTTATGTACAGTATATAATATATATTTGGTGAAATTTGATATTTTATGTACAGTATATAATAGATTTTTGGTGTACTTTCATATTTTATGTACAGTATATAATATATATTTTTTGAAATTTGATATTATATGTACAGTATATAATATATATTTGGTGAAATTTGATATTTTATGGACAGTATATAATATGTATTTGGTGAAATTTGATATTTTATGTACAGCATATAATATATATTTGGTGTACTTTCATCTTTTATGTACAGTATGTAATATATATTTTTTGAAATTTGATATTATATGTACAGTATATAATATATATTTCGTGAAATTTGATATTTTATGGACAGCATATTATATATATTTGGTGAAATTTGATATTTTATGTACAGTATATAATATGTATTTGCTGTATTTTCATATTTTATGTATAGTATATAATATACATTTGGTGAAATTTGATATTTTATATACACTATATCAAATATATTTGGTGAAATTTGATATGTTATGTACAGTATGTTATATATATTTGGTGTACTTTCATAATTTATGTACAATATATATTATATATTTGGTTAAATTTGATATTTTGTGAACAGTATCTAATATGCATTTGGTGTACATTCATATTTTATTTACAGTATATAATATATATTTGCTGTACTTTGATATTTTATGTAGAGTATATAATATATATTTGGTGTACTTTCATATTTTATGTACAGTAGATAACATATTTTTGGGGTAATTTCATATTTTATGTACAGTATACAATATATATTTGGTGAAATTTGATATTTTCTGTACAGCATATAATATATATTTGGTGAATTTTGATATTTTATGTACAGTATAAAATATATTTTTGGTGTACTTTCATATTTTATGTACAGTATATAATATATATTTTTTGAAATTTGATATTATATGTACAGTTTATAACATATATTTGGTGAAATTTGATATTTTATGGACAGTATATAATATATATTTGGTGAAATTTGATATTTTATGTACAGTATATAATATATATTTGGTGTAATTTCATATTTTCTGTACAGTATGTCATATATATTTTTTGAAATTTGATATTATATGTACAGTATATAATATATATTTGGTGAAATTTGATATTTCATGGACAGTATATAATATACATTAGGTGAAATTTGATATTATATGTACAGTATATAATATATATTTGCCGTATTTTCATATTTTATGTATAGTATATAATGCACATTTGGTGAAATTTGATATTTTATAGAGTATATCAAATATATTTGGTGAAATTTGATATTTTATGTACAGTACATTATATATATTTGTTGAAATTTGATATTTTAAGTACAGTATATAATGTATATTTGGTGAAATTTGATATTTCATATACAGTATATAATATATATTTGCTGTACTTTCATATTTTATATACAGTATATCATATATATTTTGTGAAATTTGGTATTATATGCGCAGTATGTAATACATATTTAGTGTACTTTCATGTTTTATGTACAGTATATAGTATATATTAGGTGAAATTTGATGTTTTATATACAGTATATAATATATATTTCGTCTACTTTCATATTTCACATACAGTATAAAATAAATTTGGTGTACTTTCATATTTTATGTACAGCATATAATATATATTTGGTGTACTTTCATATTTTATGTACAGTAGATAATATATATTTGGTGTACTTTCATATTTTATATACAGTATACAATATATATTTGGTGAAATTTTATATTTTATGTACAGTATATAATATATATTTGGTGAAATTTGATATTTTATGTACAGTATATAATGTATATTTGGTGAAATTTGATATTTCATATACAGCATATAATATATATTTGCTGTACTTTCATATTTTACATACAGTATATCATATATATTTTATGAAATTTGGTATTTTATGCACAGTATATAATACATATTTAGTGTACTTTCATGTTTTATGTACAGTATATAGTATATATTAGGTGAAATTTGATGTTTTATATACAGTATATAATATATATTTCTTCTACTTTCATATTTCATATACAGTATAATATAAATTTGGTGGACTTTCATATTTTATGTACAGCATACAATATATATTTGGTGTACTTTCATATTTTATGTACAGTAGATAATATATATTTGGTGTACTTTCATATTTTATATACAGTATACAATATATATTTGGTGAAATTTTATATTTTATGTACAGTATATAATATATATTTGGTGAAATTTGATATTTTATGTACAGTATATAATATATTTTTGGTGTACTTTCATATTTTATGTACAGTATATAATATATATTTTTTGAAATTTGATATTATATGTACAGTTTATAACATATATTTGGTGAAATTTGATATTTTATGGACAGTATATAATATATATTTGGTGAAATTTGATATTTTATGTACAGTATATAATATATATTTGGTGTAATTTCATATTTTCTGTACAGTATGTCATATATATATTTTAAAATTTGATATTATATGTACAGTATATAATATATATTTGGTGAAATTTGATATTTCATGGACAGTATATAATATACATTAGGTGAAATTTGATATTTTATGTACAGTATATTATATATATTTGTTGAAATTTGATATTTTATGTACAATATATAATATGTATTTGCTGTATTTTCATATTTTATGTATACTATATAATATACATTTGGTGAAATTTGATATTTTATATACAGTATATCAAATATATTTGGTGAAATTTGATATTTTATGTACAGTATGTTATATATATTTGGTGTACTTTCATAATTTATGTACAATATATATTATATATTTGGTTAAATTTGATATTTTGTGTACAGTATCTAATCTGCTTTTGGTGTACATTCATATTTTATTTACAGTATATAATACATATTTGCTGTACTTTGATATTTTATGTAGAGTATATAATATATATTTGGTGTACTTTCATATTTTATGTACAGTAGATAACATATTTTTGGGGTACTTTCATATTTTATGTACAGTATACAATATATATTTGGTGAAATTTGATATTTTCTGTACAGCATATAATATATATTTGGTGAATTTTGATATTTTATGTACAGTATATGATATATTTTTGGTGTACTTTCATATTTTTTGTACAGTATATAATATATATTTCTTGAAATTTGATATTATATGTACAGTTTATAACATATATTTGGTGAAATTTGATATTTTATGGACAGTACATAATATAAATTTGGTGAAATTTGATATTTTATGTACTGTATATAATATATATTTGGTGTACTTTCATATATTATGTACAGTATGTAACATATATTTTTTGAAATTTGATATTATATGTACAGTATATAATATATATTTGGTGAAATTTGATATTTCATGGACAGTATATAATATACATTAGGTGAAATTTGATGTTATATGTACAGTATATAATATATATTCGCTGTATTTTCATATTTTATGGATAGTATATAATGCACATTTGGTGAAATTTGATATTTTATATACAGTATATCAAATATATTTGGTGAAATTTGATATTTTATGTACAGTATATTATAAATATTTGTTGAAATTTGATATTTTATGTACAGTACATAATGTATATTTGGTGAAATTTGATATTTCATATACAGTATATAATATATATTTGCTGTACTTTCATATTTTATATACAGTATATCATATATATTTTTTGAAATTTGATATTATATGTACAGTATATAATATATATTTGGTGAAATTTGATATTTTATGGACAGTATATAATATATATTTGGTGAAATTTGATATTTTATGTACAGCATATAATATATATTTGGTGTACTTTCATCTTTTATGTACAGTATGTAATATATATTTTTTGAAATTTGATATTATATGTACAGTATATAATATATATTTCGTGAAATTTGATATTTTATGGACAGCATATTATATATATTAGGTGAAATTTAATATTTTATGTACAGTATATAATATGTATTTGCTGTATTTTCATATTTTATGTATAGTATATAATATACATTTGGTAAAATTTGATATTTTATATACAGTATATCAAATATATTTGGTGAAATTTGATATTTTATGTACAGTATGTTATATATATTTGGTGTACTTTCATAATTTATGTACAATATATATTATATATTTGGTTAAATTTGATATTTTCTGTACAGTATCTAATATGCATTTGGTGTACTTTCATATTTTATTTACAGTATATAATATATATTTGCTCTACTTTGATATTTTATGTAGAGTATATAATATATATTTGGTGTACTTTCATATTTTATGTACAGTAGATAACATATTTTTGGGGAACTTTCATATTTTATGTACAGTATACAATACATATTTGGTGAAATTTGATATTTTCTGTACAGCATATAATATATATTTGGTGAATTTTGAAATTTTATGTTCAGTATATAATATATTTTTGGTGTATTTTCATATTTTATGTACAGTATATAATATATATTTTTTGAAATTTGATATTATATGTACAGTTTATAACATATATTTGGTGAAATTTGATATTTTATGGACAGTATATAATATATATTTGGTGAAATTTGATATTTTATGTACAGTATATAATATATATTTGGTGTACTTTCATATTTTATGTACAGTATGTAATATATATTTTTTGAAATTTGATATTATATGTACAGTATATAATATATATTTGGTGAAATTTGATATTTCATGGACAGTATATAATATACATTAGGTGAAATTTGATATTATATGTACAGTATATAATATATATTTGCTGTAATTTCATATTTTTTGTATAGTATATAATGCACATTTGGTGAAATTTGATATTTTATTTACAGTATATCATATATATTTGGTGAAATTTGATATTTTATGTACAGTACATTATATATATTTGTTGAAATTTGATATTTAATGTACAGTATATAATGTATATTTGGTGAAATTTGATATTTCATATACAGTATATAATATATCTTTGCTGTACTTTCATATTTTATATACAGTATGTCATATATATTTTGTGAAATTTGGTATTTTATGCACAGTATGTAATACATATTTAGTGTACTTTCATGTTTTATGTACAGTATATAGTATATATTAGGTGAAATTTGATGTTTTATATACAGTATATAATATATATTTCGTCTACTTTCATATTTCATATACAGTATAAAATAAATTTGGTGCACTTTCATATTTTATGTACAGCATACAATATATATTTGGTGTACTTTCATATTTTATGTACAGTAGATAATATATATTTGGTGTACTTTCATATTTTATATACAGTATACAATATATATTTGGTGAAATTTTATATTTTATGTACAGTATATAATATATATTTGGTGAAATTTGATATTTTATGTACAGTATATAATATATTTTTGGTGTACTTTCATATTTTATGTACAGTATATAATATATATTTTTTGAAATTTGATATTATATGTACAGTATATAATATATATTTGGTGAAATTTGATATTTTATGGACAGTATATAATATATATTTGGTGAAATTTGATATTTTATGTACAGCATATAATATATATTTGGTGTACTTTCATCTTTTATGTACAGTATGTAATATATATTTTTTGAAATTTGATATTATATGTACAGTATATAATATATATTTCGTGAAATTTGATATTTTATGGACAGCATATTATATATATTTGGTGAAATTTGATATTTTATGTACAGTATATAATATGTATTTGCTGTATTTTCATATTTTATGTATAGTATATAATATACATTTGGTGAAATTTGATATTTTATATACACTATATCAAATATATTTGGTGAAATTTGATATTTTATGTACAGTATGTTATATATATTTGGTGTACTTTCATAATTTATGTACAATATATATTATATATTTGGTTAAATTTGATATTTTGTGTACAGTATCTAATATGCATTTGGTGTACATTCATATTTTATTTACAGTATATAATATATATTTGCTGTACTTTGATATTTTATGTAGAGTATATAATATATATTTGGTGTACTTTCATATTTTATGTACAGTAGATAACATATTTTTGGGGTAATTTCATATTTTATGTACAGTATACAATATATATTTGGTGAAATTTGATATTTTCTGTACAGCATATAATATATATTTGGTGAATTTTGATATTTTATGTACAGTATAAAATATATTTTTGGTGTACTTTCATATTTTATGTACAGTATATAATATATATTTTTTGAAATTTGATATTATATGTACAGTTTATAACATATATTTGGTGAAATTTGATATTTTATGGACAGTATATAATATAAATTTGGTGAAATTTGATATTTTATGTACTGTATATAATATATATTTGGTGTAATTTCATATTTTCTGTACAGTATGTCATATATATTTTTTGAAATTTGATATTATATGTACAGTATATAATATATATTTGGTGAAATTTGATATTTCATGGACAGTATATAATATACATTAGGTGAAATTTGATATTATATGTACAGTATATAATATATATTTGCTGTATTTTCATATTTTATGTATAGTATATAATGCACATTTGGTGAAAGTTGATATTTTATAGAGTATATCAAATATATTTGGTGAAATTTGATATTTTATGTACAGTACATTATATATATTTGTTGAAATTTGATATTTTATGTACAGTATATAATGTATATTTGGTGAAATTTGATATTTCATATACTGTATATAATATATATTTGCTGTACTTTCATATTTTATATACAGTATATCATATATATTTTGTGAAATTTGGTATTTTATGCACAGTATGTAATACATATTTAGTGTACTTTCATGTTTTATGTACAGTATATAGTATATATTAGGTGAAATTTGATGTTTTATATACAGTATATGATATATATTTCGTCTACTTTCATATTTCATATACAGTATAAAATAAATTTGGTGTACTTTCATATTTTATGTACAGCATATAATATATATTTGGTGTACTTTCATATTTTATGTACAGTAGATAATATATATTTGGTGTACTTTCATATTTTATATACAATATACAATATATATTTGGTGAAATTTTATATTTTATGTACAGTATATAATATATATTTGGTGAAATTTGATATTTTATGTACAGTATATAATATATTTTTGGTGTACTTTCATATTTTATGTACAGTATATAATATATATTTTTTGAAATTTGATATTATATGTACAGTATATAATATATATTTGGTGAAATTTGATATTTTATGGACAGTATATAATATATATTTGGTGAAATTTGATATTTTATGTACAGCATATGATATATATTTGGTGTACTTTCATCTTTTATGTACAGTATGTAATATATATTTTTTGAAATTTGATATTATATGTACAGTATATAATATATATTTCGTGAAATTTGATATTTTATGGACAGCATATTATATATATTTGGTGAAATTTGATATTTTATGTACAGTATATAATATGTATTTGCTGTATTTTCATATTTTATGTATAGTATATAATATACATTTGGTGAAATTTGATATTTTATATACACTATATCAAATATATTTGGTGAAATTTGATATTTTATGTACAGTATGTTATATATATTTGGTGTACTTTCATAATTTATGTACAATATATATTATATATTTGGTTAAATTTGATATTTTGTGTACAGTATCTAATATGCATTTGGTGTACATTCATATTTTATTTACAGTATATAATATATATTTGCTGTACTTTGATATTTTATGTAGAGTATATAATATATATTTGGTGTACTTTCATATTTTATGTACAGTAGATAACATATTTTTGGGGTAATTTCATATTTTATGTACAGTATACAATATATATTTGGTGAATTTTGATATTTTATGTACAGCATATAATATATATTTGGTGAATTTTGATATTTTATGTACAGTATAAAATATATTTTTGGTGTACTTTCATATTTTATGTACAGTATATAATATATATTTCTTGAAATTTGATATTATATGTACAGTTTATAACATATATTTGGTGAAATTTGATATTTTATGGACAGTATATAATATAAATTTGGTGAAATTTGATATTTTATGTACTGTATATAATATATATTTGGTGTACTTTCATATTTTATGTACAGTATGTAACATATATTTTTTGAAATTTGATATTATATGTACAGTATATAATATATATTTGGTGAAATTTGATATTTCATGGACAGTATATAATATACATTAGGTGAAATTTGATATTATATGTACAGTATATAATATATATTTGCTGTATTTTCATATTTTATGTATAGTATATAATGCACATTTGGTGAAATTTGATATTTTATAGAGTATATCAAATATATTTGGTGAAATTTGATATTTTATGTACAGTACATTATATATATTTGTTGAAATTTGATATTTTATGTACAGTATATAATGTATATTTGGTGAAATTTGATATTTCATATACAGTATATAATATATATTTGCTGTACTTTCATATTTTATATACAGTATATCATATATATTTTGTGAAATTTGGTATTTTATGCACAGTATGTAATACATATTTAGTGTACTTTCATGTTTTATGTACAGTATATAGTATATATTAGGTGAAATTTGATGTTTTATATACAGTATATAATATATATTTCGTCTACTTTCATAGTTCATATACAGTATAAAATAAATTTGGTGTACTTTCATATTTTATGTACAGCATATAATATATATTTGGTGTACTTTCATATTTTATGTACAGTAGATAATATATATTTGGTGTACTTTCATATTTTATATACAGTATACAATATATATTTGGTGAAATTTTATATTTTATGTACAGTATATAATATATATTTGGTGAAATTTGATATTTTATGTACAGTATATAATATATTTTTGGTGTACTTTCATATTTTATGTACAGTATATAATATATATTTTTTGAAATTTGATATTATATGTACAGTATATAATATATATTTGGTGAAATTTGATATTTTATGGACAGTATATAATATGTATTTGGTGAAATTTGATATTTTATGTACAGCATATAATATATATTTGGTGTACTTTCATCTTTTATGTACAGTATGTAATATATATTTTTTGAAATTTGATATTATATGTACAGTATATAATATATATTTCGTGAAATTTGATATTTTATGGACAGCATATTATATATATTTGGTGAAATTTGATATTTTATGTACAGTATATAATATGTATTTGCTGTATTTTCATATTTTATGTATAGTATATAATATACATTTGGTGAAATTTGATATTTTATATACACTATATCAAATATATTTGGTGAAATTTGATATGTTATGTACAGTATGTTATATATATTTGGTGTACTTTCATAATTTATGTACAATATATATTATATATTTGGTTAAATTTGATATTTTGTGAACAGTATCTAATATGCATTTGGTGTACATTCATATTTTATTTACAGTATATAATATATATTTGCTGTACTTTGATATTGTATGTAGAGTATATAATATATATTTGGTGAAATTTGATATTTTATGTACAGTATATAATAGATTTTTGGTGTACTTTCATATTTTATGTACAGTATATAATATATATTTTTTGAAATTTGATATTATATGTACAGTATATAATATATATTTGGTGAAATTTGATATTTTATGGACAGTATATAATATGTATTTGGTGAAATTTGATATTTTATGTACAGCATATAATATATATTTGGTGTACTTTCATCTTTTATGTACAGTATGTAATATATATTTTTTGAAATTTGATATTATATGTACAGTATATAATATATATTTCGTGAAATTTGATATTTTATGGACAGCATATTATATATATTTGGTGAAATTTGATATTTTATGTACAGTATATAATATGTATTTGCTGTATTTTCATATTTTATGTATAGTATATAATATACATTTGGTGAAATTTGATATTTTATATACACTATATCAAATATATTTGGTGAAATTTGATATGTTATGTACAGTATGTTATATATATTTGGTGTACTTTCATAATTTATGTACAATATATATTATATATTTGGTTAAATTTGATATTTTGTGAACAGTATCTAATATGCATTTGGTGTACATTCATATTTTATTTACAGTATATAATATATATTTGCTGTACTTTGATATTGTATGTAGAGTATATAATATATATTTGGTGTACTTTCATATTTTATGTACAGTAGATAACATATTTTTGGGGTAATTTCATATTTTATGTACAGTATACAATATATATTTGGTGAAATTTGATATTTTCTGTACAGCATATAATATATATTTGGTGAATTTTGATATTTTATGTACAGTATAAAATATATTTTTGGTGTACTTTCATATTTTATGTACAGTATATAATATATATTTTTTGAAATTTGATATTATATGTACAGTTTATAACATATATTTGGTGAAATTTGATATTTTATGGACAGTATATAATATATATTTGGTGAAATTTGATATTTTATGTACAGTATATAATATATATTTGGTGTAATTTCATATTTTCTGTACAGTATGTCATATATATTTTTTGAAATTTGATATTATATGTACAGTATATAATATATATTTGGTGAAATTTGATATTTCATGGACAGTATATAATATACATTAGGTGAAATTTGATATTATATGTACAGTATATAATATATATTTGCCGTATTTTCATATTTTATGTATAGTATATAATGCACATTTGGTGAAATTTGATATTTTATAGAGTATATCAAATATATTTGGTGAAATTTGATATTTTATGTACAGTACATTATATATATTTGTTGAAATTTGATATTTTAAGTACAGTATATAATGTATATTTGGTGAAATTTGATATTTCATATACAGTATATAATATATATTTGCTGTACTTTGATATTTTATATACAGTATATCATATATATTTTGTGAAATTTGGTATTATATGCGCAGTATGCAATACATATTTAGTGTACTTTCATGTTTTATGTACAGTATATAGTATATATTAGGTGAAATTTGATGTTTTATATACAGTATATAATATATATTTCGTCTACTTTCATATTTCACATACAGTATAAAATAAATTTGGTGTACTTTCATATTTTATGTACAGCATATAATATATATTTGGTGTACTTTCATATTTTATGTACAGTAGATAATATATATTTGGTGTACTTTCATATTTTATATACAGTATACAATATATATTTGGTGAAATTTTATATTTTATGTACAGTATATAATATATATTTGGTGAAATTTGATATTTTATGTACAGTATATAATGTATATTTGGTGAAATTTGATATTTCATATACAGCATATAATATATATTTGCTGTACTTTCATATTTTACATACTGTATATCATATATATTTTATGAAATTTGGTATTTTATGCACAGTATATAATACATATTTAGTGTACTTTCATGTTTTATGTACAGTATATAGTATATATTAGGTGAAATTTGATGTTTTATATACAGTATATAATATATATTTCGTCTACTTTCATATTTCATATACAGTATAATATAAATTTGGTGGACTTTCATATTTTATGTACAGCATACAATATATATTTGGTGTACTTTCATATTTTATGTACAGTAGATAATATATATTTGGTGTACTTTCATATTTTATATACAGTATACAATATATATTTGGTGAAATTTTATATTTTATGTACAGTATATAATATATATTTGGTGAAATTTGATATTTTATGTACAGTATATAATATATTTTTGGTGTACTTTCATATTTTATGTACAGTATATAATATATATTTTTTGAAATTTGATATTATATGTACAGTTTATAACATATATTTGGTGAAATTTGATATTTTATGGACAGTATATAATATATATTTGGTGAAATTTGATATTTTATGTACAGTATATAATATATATTTGGTGTAATTTCATATTTTCTGTACAGTATGTCATATATATATTTTAAAATTTGATATTATATGTACAGTATATAATATATATTTGGTGAAATTTGATATTTCATGGACAGTATATAATATACATTAGGTGAAATTTGATATTTTATGTACAGTATATTATATATATTTGTTGAAATTTGATATTTTATGTACAATATATAATATGTATTTGCTGTATTTTCATATTTTATGTATACTATATAATATACATTTGGTGAAATTTGATATTTTATATACAGTATATCAAATATATTTGGTGAAATTTGATATTTTATGTACAGTATGTTATATATATTTGGTGTACTTTCATAATTTATGTACAATATATATTATATATTTGGTTAAATTTGATATTTTGTGTACAGTATCTAATCTGCTTTTGGTGTACATTCATATTTTATTTACAGTATATAATATATATTTGCTGTACTTTGATATTTTATGTAGAGTATATAATATATATTTGGTGTACTTTCATATTTTATGTACAGTAGATAACATATTTTTGGGGTACTTTCATATTTTATGTACAGTATACAATATATATTTGGTGAAATTTGATATTTTCTGTACAGCATATAATATATATTTGGTGAATTTTGATATTTTATGTACAGTATATGATATATTTTTGGTGTACTTTCATATTTTTTGTACAGTATATAATATATATTTCTTGAAATTTGATATTATATGTACAGTTTATAACATATATTTGGTGAAATTTGATATTTTATGGACAGTACATAATATAAATTTGGTGAAATTTGATATTTTATGTACTGTATATAATATATATTTGGTGTACTTTCATATATTATGTACAGTATGTAACATATATTTTTTGAAATTTGATATTATATGTACAGTATATAATATATATTTGGTGAAATTTGATATTTCATGGACAGTATATAATATACATTAGGTGAAATTTGATGTTATATGTACAGTATATAATATATATTCGCTGTATTTTCATATTTTATGGATAGTATATAATGCACATTTGGTGAAATTTGATATTTTATATACAGTATATCAAATATATTTGGTGAAATTTGATATTTTATGTACAGTATATTATAAATATTTGTTGAAATTTGATATTTTATGTACAGTACATAATGTATATTTGGTGAAATTTGATATTTCATATACAGTATATAATATATATTTGCTGTACTTTCATATTTTATATACAGTATATCATATATATTTTGTGAAATTCGGCATTTTATGCACAGTATGTAATACATATTTAGTGTACTTTCATGTTTTATGTACAGTATATAGTATATATTAGGTGATATTTGATGTTTTATATACAGTATATAATATATATTTCGTCTACTTTCATAGTTCATATACAGTATAAAATAAATTTGGTGTACTTTCATATTTTATGTACAGCATATAATATATATTTGGTGTACTTTCATATTTTATGTACAGTAGATAATATATATTTGGTGTACTTTCATATTTTATATACAGCATACAATATATATTTGGTGAAATTTTATATTTTATGTACAGTATATAATATATATTTGGTGAAATTTGATATTTTATGTACAGTATATAATATATTTTTGGTGTACTTTCATATTTTATGTACAGTATATAATATATATTTTTTGAAATTTGATATTATATATACAGTATATAATATATATTTGGTGAAATTTGATATTTTATGTACAGTAGATAATATATATTTGGTGTACTTTCATATTTTATATACAGTATACAATATATATTTGGTGAAATTTCATATTTTATGTACAGTATATAATATATATTTGGTGAAATTTGATATTTTATGTACAGTATATAATATATTTTTGGTGTACTTTCATATTTTATGTACAGTATATAATATATATTTTTTGAAATTTGATATTATATGTACAGTATATAATATATATTTGGTGAAATTTGATATTTTATGGACAGTATATAATATGTATTTGGTGAAATTTGATATTTTATGTACAGCATATGATATATATTTGGTGTACTTTCATCTTTTATGTACAGTATGTAATATATATTTTTTGAAATTTGATATTATATGTACAGTATATAATATATATTTCGTGAAATTTGATATTTTATGGACAGCATATTATATATATTTGGTGAAATTTGATATTTTATGTACAGTATATAATATTTATTTGCTGTATTTTCATATTTTATGTATAGTATATAATATACATTTGGTGAAATTTGATATTTTATATACACTATGTCAAATATATTTGGTGAAATTTGATATTTTATGTACAGTATGTTATATATATTTGGTGTACTTTCATAATTTATGTACAATATATATTATATATTTGGTTAAATTTGATATTTTGTGTACAGTATCTAATATGCATTTGGTGTACATTCATATTTTATTTACAGTATATAATATATATTTGCTGTACTTTGATATTTTATGTAGAGTATATAATATATATTTGGTGTACTTTCATATTTTATGTACAGTAGATAACATATTTTTGGGGTAATTTCATATTTTATGTACAGTATACAATATATATTTGGTGAATTTTGATATTTTATGTACAGCATATAATATATATTTGGTGAATTTTGATATTTTATGTACAGTATAAAATATATTTTTGGTGTACTTTCATATTTTATGTACAGTATATAATATATATTTCTTGAAATTTGATATTATATGTACAGTTTATAACATATATTTGGTGAAATTTGATATTTTATGGACAGTATATAATATAAATTTGGTGAAATTTGATATTTTATGTACTGTATATAATATATATTTGGTGTACTTTCATATTTTATGTACAGTATGTAACATATATTTTTTGAAATTTGATATTATATGTACAGTATATAATATATATTTGGTGAAATTTGATATTTCATGGACAGTATATAATATACATTAGGTGAAATTTGATATTATATGTACAGTATATAATATATATTTGCTGTATTTTCATATTTTATGTATAGTGTATAATGCACATTTGGTGAAATTTGATATTTTATAGAGTATATCAAATATATTTGGTGAAATTTGATATTTTATGTACAGTACATTATATATATTTGTTGAAATTTGATATTTTATGTACAGTATATAATGTATATTTGGTGAAATTTGATATTTCATATACAGTATATAATATATATTTGCTGTACTTTCATATTTTATATACAGTATATCATATATATTTTGTGAAATTTGGTATTTTATGCACAGTATGTAATACATATTTAGTGTACCTTCATGTTTTATGTACAGTATATAGTATATATTAGGTGAAATTTGATGTTTTATATACAGTATATAATATATATTTCGTCTACTTTCATAGTTCATATACAGTATAAAATAAATTTGGTGTACTTTCATATTTTATGTACAGCATATAATATATATTTGGTGTACTTTCATATTTTATGTACAGTAGATAATATATATTTGGTGTACTTTCATATTTTATATACAGTATACAATATATATTTGGTGAAATTTTATATTTTATGTACAGTATATAATATATATTTGGTGAAATTTGATATTTTATGTACAGTATATAATAGATTTTTGGTGTACTTTCATATTTTATGTACAGTATATAATATATATTTTTTGAAATTTGATATTATATGTACAGTATATAATATATATTTGGTGAAATTTGATATTTTATGGACAGTATATAATATGTATTTGGTGAAATTTGATATTTTATGTACAGCATATAATATATATTTGGTGTACTTTCATCTTTTATGTACAGTATGTAATATATATTTTTTGAAATTTGATATTATATGTACAGTATATAATATATATTTCGTGAAATTTGATATTTTATGGACAGCATATTATATATATTTGGTGAAATTTGATATTTTATGTACAGTATATAATATGTATTTGCTGTATTTTCATATTTTATGTATAGTATATAATATACATTTGGTGAAATTTGATATTTTATATACACTATATCAAATATATTTGGTGAAATTTGATATGTTATGTACAGTATGTTATATATATTTGGTGTACTTTCATAATTTATGTAAAATATATATTATATATTTGGTTAAATTTGATATTTTGTGAACAGTATCTAATATGCATTTGGTGTACATTCATATTTTATTTACAGTATATAATATATATTTGCTGTACTTTGATATTTTATGTAGAGTATATAATATATATTTGGTGTACTTTCATATTTTATGTACAGTAGATAACATATTTTTGGGGTAATTTCATATTTTATGTACAGTATACAATATATATTTGGTGAAATTTGATATTTTCTGTACAGCATATAATATATATTTGGTGAATTTTGATATTTTATGTACAGTATAAAATATATTTTTGGTGTACTTTCATATTTTATGTACAGTATATAATATATATTTTTTGAAATTTGATATTATATGTACAGTTTATAACATATATTTGGTGAAATTTGATATTTTATGGACAGTATATAATATATATTTGGTGAAATTTGATATTTTATGTACAGTATATAATATATATTTGGTGTAATTTCATATTTTCTGTACAGTATGTCATATATATTTTTTGAAATTTGATATTATATGTACAGTATATAATATATATTTGGTGAAATTTGATATTTCATGGACAGTATATAATATACATTAGGTGAAATTTGATATTATATGTACAGTATATAATATATATTTGCCGTATTTTCATATTTTATGTATAGTATATAATGCACATTTGGTGAAATTTGATATTTTATAGAGTATATCAAATATATTTGGTGAAATTTGATATTTTATGTACAGTACATTATATATATTTGTTGAAATTTGATATTTTAAGTACAGTATATAATGTATATTTGGTGAAATTTGATATTTCATATACAGTATATAATATATATTTGCTGTACTTTCATATTTTATATACAGTATATCATATATATTTTGTGAAATTTGGTATTATATGCGCAGTATGTAATACATATTTAGTGTACTTTCATGTTTTATGTACAGTATATAGTATATATTAGGTGAAATTTGATGTTTTATATACAGTATATAATATATATTTCGTCTACTTTCATATTTCACATACAGTATAAAATAAATTTGGTGTACTTTCATATTTTATGTACAGCATATAATATATATTTGGTGTACTTTCATATTTTATGTACAGTAGATAATATATATTTGGTGTACTTTCATATTTTATATACAGTATACAATATATATTTGGTGAAATTTTATATTTTATGTACAGTATATAATATATATTTGGTGAAATTTGATATTTTATGTACAGTATATAATGTATATTTGGTGAAATTTGATATTTCATATACAGCATATAATATATATTTGCTGTACTTTCATATTTTACATACAGTATATCATATATATTTTATGAAATTTGGTATTTTATGCACAGTATATAATACATATTTAGTGTACTTTCATGTTTTATGTACAGTATATAGTATATATTAGGTGAAATTTGATGTTTTATATACAGTATATAATATATATTTCGTCTACTTTCATATTTCATATACAGTATAATATAAATTTGGTGGACTTTCATATTTTATGTACAGCATACAATATATATTTGGTGTACTTTCATATTTTATGTACAGTAGATAATATATATTTGGTGTACTTTCATATTTTATATACAGTATACAATATATATTTGGTGAAATTTTATATTTTATGTACAGTATATAATATATATTTGGTGAAATTTGATATTTTATGTACAGTATATAATATATTTTTGGTGTACTTTCATATTTTATGTACAGTATATAATATATATTTTTTGAAATTTGATATTATATGTACAGTTTATAACATATATTTGGTGAAATTTGATATTTTATGGACAGTATATAATATATATTTGGTGAAATTTGATATTTTATGTACAGTATATAATATATATTTGGTGTAATTTCATATTTTCTGTACAGTATGTCATATATATATTTTAAAATTTGATATTATATGTACAGTATATAATATATATTTGGTGAAATTTGATATTTCATGGACAGTATATAATATACATTAGGTGAAATTTGATATTTTATGTACAGTATATTATATATATTTGTTGAAATTTGATATTTTATGTACAATATATAATATGTATTTGCTGTATTTTCATATTTTATGTATACTATATAATATACATTTGGTGAAATTTGATATTTTATATACAGTATATCAAATATATTTGGTGAAATTTGATATTTTATGTACAGTATGTTATATATATTTGGTGTACTTTCATAATTTATGTACAATATATATTATATATTTGGTTAAATTTGATATTTTGTGTACAGTATCTAATCTGCTTTTGGTGTACATTCATATTTTATTTACAGTATATAATATATATTTGCTGTACTTTGATATTTTATGTAGAGTATATAATATATATTTGGTGTACTTTCATATTTTATGTACAGTAGATAACATATTTTTGGGGTACTTTCATATTTTATGTACAGTATACAATATATATTTGGTGAAATTTGATATTTTCTGTACAGCATATAATATATATTTGGTGAATTTTGATATTTTATGTACAGTATATGATATATTTTTGGTGTACTTTCATATTTTTTGTACAGTATATAATATATATTTCTTGAAATTTGATATTATATGTACAGTTTATAACATATATTTGGTGAAATTTGATATTTTATGGACAGTACATAATATAAATTTGGTGAAATTTGATATTTTATGTACTGTATATAATATATATTTGGTGTACTTTCATATATTATGTACAGTATGTAACATATATTTTTTGAAATTTGATATTATATGTACAGTATATAATATATATTTGGTGAAATTTGATATTTCATGGACAGTATATAATATACATTAGGTGAAATTTGATGTTATATGTACAGTATATAATATATATTCGCTGTATTTTCATATTTTATGGATAGTATATAATACACATTTGGTGAAATTTGATATTTTATATACAGTATATCAAATATATTTGGTGAAATTTGATATTTTATGTACAGTATATTATAAATATTTGTTGAAATTTGATATTTTATGTACAGTACATAATGTATATTTGGTGAAATTTGATATTTCATATACAGTATATAATATATATTTGCTGTACTTTCATATTTTATATACAGTATATCATATATATTTTGTGAAATTCGGCATTTTATGCACAGTATGTAATACATATTTAGTGTACTTTCATGTTTTATGTACAGTATATAGTATATATTAGGTGATATTTGATGTTTTATATACAGTATATAATATATATTTCGTCTACTTTCATAGTTCATATACAGTATAAAATAAATTTGGTGTACTTTCATATTTTATGTACAGCATATAATATATATTTGGTGTACTTTCATATTTTATGTACAGTAGATAATATATATTTGGTGTACTTTCATATTTTATATACAGCATACAATATATATTTGGTGAAATTTTATATTTTATGTACAGTATATAATATATATTTGGTGAAATTTGATATTTTATGTACAGTATATAATATATTTTTGGTGTACTTTCATATTTTATGTACAGTATATAATATATATTTTTTGAAATTTGATATTATATATACAGTATATAATATATATTTGGTGAAATTTGATATTTTATGTACAGTAGATAATATATATTTGGTGTACTTTCATATTTTATATACAGTATACAATATATATTTGGTGAAATTTTATATTTTATGTACAGTATATAATATATATTTGGTGAAATTTGATATTTTATGTACAGTATATAATATATTTTTGGTGTACTTTCATATTTTATGTACAGTATATAATATATATTTTTTGAAATTTGATATTATATGTACAGTATATAATATATATTTGGTGAAATTTGATATTTTATGGACAGTATATAATATGTATTTGGTGAAATTTGATATTTTATGTACAGCATATGATATATATTTGGTGTACTTTCATCTTTTATGTACAGTATGTAATATATATTTTTTGAAATTTGATATTATATGTACAGTATATAATATATATTTCGTGAAATTTGATATTTTATGGACAGCATATTATATATATTTGGTGAAATTTGATATTTTATGTACAGTATATAATATTTATTTGCTGTATTTTCATATTTTATGTATAGTATATAATATACATTTGGTGAAATTTGATATTTTATATACACTATATCAAATATATTTGGTGAAATTTGATATTTTATGTACAGTATGTTATATATATTTGGTGTACTTTCATAATTTATGTACAATATATATTATATATTTGGTTAAATTTGATATTTTGTGTACAGTATCTAATATGCATTTGGTGTACATTCATATTTTATTTACAGTATATAATATATATTTGCTGTACTTTGATATTTTATGTAGAGTATATAATATATATTTGGTGTACTTTCATATTTTATGTACAGTAGATAACATATTTTTGGGGTAATTTCATATTTTATGTACAGTATACAATATATATTTGGTGAAATTTGATATTTTCTGTACAGCATATAATATATATTTGGTGAATTTTGATATTTTATGTACAGTATAAAATATATTTTTGGTGTACTTTCATATTTTATGTACAGTATATAATATATATTTTTTGAAATTTGATATTATATGTACAGTTTATAACATATATTTGGTGAAATTTGATATTTTATGGACAGTATATAATATAAATTTGGTGAAATTTGATATTTTATGTACTGTATATAATATATATTTGGTGTAATTTCATATTTTCTGTACAGTATGTCATATATATTTTTTGAAATTTGATATTTTATGTACAGTATATAATATATATTTGGTGAAATTTGATATTTCATGGACAGTATATAATATACATTAGGTGAAATTTGATATTATATGTACAGTATATAATATATATTTGCTGTATTTTCATATTTTATGTATAGTATATAATGCACATTTGGTGAAATTTGATATTTTATAGAGTATATCAAATATATTTGGTGAAATTTGATATTTTATGTACAGTACATTATATATATTTGTTGAAATTTGATATTTTATGTACAGTATATAATGTATATTTGGTGAAATTTGATATTTCATATACAGTATATAATATATATTTGCTGTACTTTCATATTTTATATACAGTATATCATATATATTTTGTGAAATTTGGTATTTTATGCACAGTATGTAATACATATTTAGTGTACTTTCATGTTTTATGTACAGTATATAGTATATATTAGGTGATATTTGATGTTTTATATACAGTATATAATATATATTTCGTCTACTTTCATAGTTCATATACAGTATAAAATAAATTTGGTGTACTTTCATATTTTATGTATAGCATATAATATATATTTGGTGTACTTTCATATTTTATGTACAGTAGATAATATATACTTGGTGTACTTTCATATTTTATATACAGTATACAATATATATTTGGTGAAATTTTATATTTTATGTACAGTATATAATATATATTTGGTGAAATTTGATATTTTATGTACAGTATATAATATATTTATCGTGTACTTTCATATTTTATGTACAGTATATAATATATATTTTTTGAAATTTGATATTATATGTACAGTATATAATATATATTTGGTGAAATTTGATATTTTATGGACAGTATATAATATATATTTGGTGAAATTTGATATTTTATGTACAGCATATAATATATATTTGGTGTACTTTCATCTTTTATGTACAGTATGTAATATATATTTTTTGAAATTTGATATTATATGTACAGTATATAATATATATTTCGTGAAATTTGATATTTTATGGACAGCATATTATATATATTTGGTGAAATTTGATATTTTATGTACAGTATATAATATGTATTTGCTGTATTTTCATATTTTATGTATACTATATAATATACATTTGGTGAAATTTGATATTTTATATACAGTATATCAAATATATTTGGTGAAATTTGATATTTTATGTACAGTATGTTATATATATTTGGTGTACTTTCATAATTTATGTACAATATATATTATATATTTGGTTAAATTTGATATTTTGTGTACAGTATCTAATCTGCATTTGGTGTACATTCATATTTTATTTACAGTATATAATATATATTTGCTGTACTTTGATATTTTATGTAGAGTATATAATATATATTTGGTGTACTTTCATATTTTATGTACAGTAGATAACATATTTTTGGGGTACTTTCATATTTTATGTACAGTATACAATATATATTTGGTGAAATTTGATATTTTCTGTACAGCATTTAATATATATTTGGTGAATTTTGATATTTTATGTACAGTATATGATATATTTTTGGTGTACTTTCATATTTTTTGTACAGTATATAATATATATTTCTTGAAATTTGATATTATATGTACAGTTTATAACATATATTTGGTGAAATTTGATATTTTATGTACAGTATATTATAAATATTTGTTGAAATTTGATATTTTATGTACAGTACATAATGTATATTTGGTGAAATTTGATATTTCATATACAGTATATAATATATATTTGCTGTACTTTCATATTTTATATACAGTATATCATATATATTTTGTGAAATTCGGCATTTTATGCACAGTATGTAATACATATTTAGTGTACTTTCATGTTTTATGTACAGTATATAGTATATATTAGGTGATATTTGATGTTTTATATACAGTATATAATATATATTTCGTCTACTTTCATAGTTCATATACAGTATAAAATAAATTTGGTGTACTTTCATATTTTATGTACAGCATATAATATATATTTGGTGTACTTTCATATTTTATGTACAGTAGATAATATATATTTGGTGTACTTTCATATTTTATATACAGCATACAATATATATTTGGTGAAATTTTATATTTTATGTACAGTATATAATATATATTTGGTGAAATTTGATATTTTATGTACAGTATATAATATATTTTTGGTGTACTTTCATATTTTGTGTACAGTATATAATATATATTTATTGAAATTTGATATTATATGTACAGTATATAATATATATTTTGTGAAATTTGATATTTTATGGACAGTATATAATATATATTTGGTGAAATTTGATATTTTATGTACAGCATATAATATATATTTGGTGTACTTTCATCTTTTATGTACAGTATGTAATATATATTTTTTGAAATTTGATATTATATGTACAGTATATAATATATATTTCGTGAAATTTGATATTTTTTGGACAGCATATTATATATATTTGGTGAAATTTAATATTTTATGTACAGTATATAATATGTATTTGCTGTATTTTCATATTTTATGTATAGTATATAATATACATTTGGTGAAATTTGATATTTTATATACACTATATCAAATATATTTGGTGAAATTTGATATTTTATGTACAGTATGTTATATATATTTGGTGTACTTTCATAATTTATGTACAATATATATTATATATTTGGTTAAATTTGATATTTTGTGTACAGTATCTAATATGCATTTGGTGTACTTTCATATTTTATTTACAGTATATAATATATATTTGCTCTACTTTGATATTTTATGTAGAGTATATAATATATATTTGGTGTACTTTCATATTTTATGTACAGTAGATAACATATTTTTGGGGAACTTTCATATTTTATGTACAGTATACAATACATATTTGGTGAAATTTGATATTTTCTGTACAGCATATAATATATATTTGGTGAATTTTGAAATTTTATGTGCAGTATATAATATATTTTTGGTGTACTTTCATATTTTATGTGCAGTATATAATATATATTTTTAGAAATTTGATATTATATGTACAGTTTATAACATATATTTGGTGAAATTTGATATTTTATGGACAGTATATAATATATATTTGGTGAAATTTGATATTTTATGTACAGTATATAATATATATTTGTTGTACTTTCATATCTTATGTACAGTATGTAATATATATTTTTTGAAATTTGATATTATATGTACAGTATATAATATATATTTGGTGAAATTTGATATTTCATGGACAGTATATAATATACATTAGGTGAAATTTGATATTATATGTACAGTATATAATATATATTTGCTGTATTTTCATATTTTATGTGTAGTATATAATGCACATTTGGTGAAATTTGATATTTTATATACAGTATATCAAATATATTTGGTGAAATTTGATATTTTATGTACAGTATTTTATATATATTTGTTGAAATTTGATATTTTATGTACAGTATATAATGTATATTTGGTGAAATTTGATATTTCATAAACAGTATATAATATATATTTGCTGTACTTTCATATTTTATATACAGTATATCATATATATTTTGTGAAATTTGGTATTTTATGCACAGTATATAATACATATTTAGTGTACTTTCATGTTTTATGCACAGTATATAGTATATATTAAGTGAAATTTGATGTTTTATATACAGTATATAATATATATTTCTTCTTCTTTCATATTTCATATACAGTATAAAATAAATTTCGTGTACTTTCATATTTTATGTGCAGCATATAATATATATTTGGTGTACTTTCATATTTTATATACAGTATACAATATATATTTGGTGAAATTTGATATTTTATGTACAGTATATAATATATATTTGGTGAAATTTGATATTTTATGTACAGTATATAATATATTTTTCGTGTACTTTCATATTTTATGAACAGTATATAATATATATTTTTTGAAATTTGATATTATATGTACAGAATATAATATATATTTGGTGAAATTTGATATTTTATGGAGAGTATATAATATATATTTCGTGAAATTTGATGTTTTGTGTACAGTATATAGTATATATTTCATGAAATTTGATATTTTATGTACATTACATAACATATATTTGGTGAAATTTTATATTTTATGTACAGTATATAATATATGTTTGGTGAAATTTGATATTTTATGTACAGTATATAATATATGTTAGGTGAAAATTTGTATTTCATGTACAGTATATAATATATATTTGGTGAAATTTAATATTTAATGTACAGAATATAATATGTATTTGCTGTACTTTGATATTTTATGTACACTTTAAAATAAATATTAGGTGTAGTATGATACTTTATATACAGTATATAACATATATTTGTTTTATTTTGTTATTTTTTGTACAGTATATAATATATATTTGGTGTAATTTGATATTATTTGTACAGTATATATTATATATTTGGTGAAATTTGATATTTTATGTACAGTATATAATATATATTTGGTGTACTTTCATATTTTTTGTACAATACATTATATATTTGGTGAATTTTGATCCTTTATGTGCAGTATATAGTATATATTTGGCAAAATTTGATATTTTATGTACAGTATACAATATATATTTGGTGTACTTTCATATTTTATGTACAGTATATAATATATTTCTTGAAATTTGATATTATATGTACAGTTTATAACATACATTTGGTGAAATTTGATATTTTATGGACAGTATATAATATATATTTGGTGAAATTTGATATTTTATGTACAGTATATAATATATATTTGGTGTACTTTCATATTTTATGTACAGTATGTAATATATATTTTTTGAAATTTGATATTATATGTACAGTATATAATATATATTTGGTGAAATTTGATATTTCATGGACAGTATATAATATACATTAGGTGAAATTTGATATTATATGTACAGTATATAATATATATTTGCTGTATTTTCATATTTTTTGTATAGTATATAATGCACATTTGGTGAAATTTGATATTTTATATACAGTATATCAAATATATTTGGTGAAATTTGATATTTTATATACAGTATATCAAATATATTTGGTGAAATTTGATATTTTATGTACAGTATATTATATATATTTGTTGAAATTTGATATTTTATGTACAGTATATAATGAATATTTGGTGAAATTTGATATTTCATATACAGTATATAATATATATTTGCTGTACTTTCATATTTTATATACAGTATATCATATATATTTTGTGAAATTTGATATTTTATGCACAGTATGTAATACATATTTAGTGTACTTTCATGTTTTATGTACAGTATATAGTATATATTAGGTGAAATTTGATGTTTTATATACAGTATATAATATATATTTCGTCTACTTTCATATTTCATATACAGTATAAAATAAATTTGGTGGACTTTCATATTTTATGTACAGCATATAATATATATTTGGGGTACTTTCATATTTTATGTACAGTAGATAATATATATTTGGTGTACTTTCATATTTTATATACAGTATACAATATATATTTGGTGAAATTTTATATTTTATGTACAGTATATAATATATATTTGGTGAAATTTGATATTTTATATACAGTATATAATACATTTTTGTTGTACTTTCATATTTTATGAACAGTATATAATATATATTTTTTGAAATTTGATTTTATATGTACAGTATATAATATATATTTGGTGAAATTTGATATTTTATGGACGGTATATAATATATATTTCGTGAAATTTGATGTTTTGTGTACAATATATAGTATATATTTCATGAAATTTGATATTTTATGTACATTATATAACATATATTTGGTGAAATTTGATATATTATGTACAGTATATAATATATGTTTGGTGAAATTTGATATTTTATGTACAGTATAAAATACATATTTGGTGTACTTTCATCTTTTATGTACAGTATACAGTATATATTTGGTGAAATTTGATATTTTATGGACAGTATATAATATATATTTGGTGAAATTTGATATTTTATGTACAGCATATAATATATATTTGGTGTACTTTCATCTTTTATGTACAGTATGTAATATATATTTTTTGAAATTTGATATTATATGTACAGTATATAATATATATTTCGTGAAATTTGATATTTTATGGACAGCATATTATATATATTTGGTGAAATTTAATATTTTATGTACAGTATATAATATATTTTTGGTGTACTTTCATATTTTATGTACAGTATATAATATATATTTTTTGAAATTTGATATTATATGTACAGTATATAATATATATTTGGTGAAATTTGATATTTTATGGACAGTATATAATATGTATTTGGTGAAATTTGATATTTTATGTACAGCATATGATATATATTTGGTGTACTTTCATCTTTTATGTACAGTATGTAATATATATTTTTTGAAATTTGATATTATATGTACAGTATATAATATATATTTCGTTAAATTTGATATTTTATGGACAGCATATTATATATATTTGGTGAAATTTGATATTTTATGTACAGTATATAATATGTATTTGCTGTATTTTCATATTTTATGTATAGTATATAATATACATTTGGTGAAATTTGATATTTTATATACACTATATCAAATATATTTGGTGAAATTTGATATTTTATGTACAGTATGTTATATATATTTGGTGTACTTTCATAATTTATGTACAATATATATTATATATTTGGTTAAATTTGATATTTTGTGTACAGTATCTAATATGAATTTGGTGTACATTCATATTTTATTTACAGTATATAATATATATTTGCTGTACTTTGATATTTTATGTAGAGTATATAATATATATTTGGTGTACTTTCATATTTTATGTACAGTAGATAACATATTTTTGGGGTACTTTCATATTATATGTACAGTATACAATATATATTTGGTGAAATTTGATATTTTCTGTACAGCATATAATATATATTTGGTGAATTTTGATATTTTATGTACAGTATAAAATATATTTTTGGTGTACTTTCATATTTTATGTACAGTATATAATATATATTTTTTGAAATTTGATATTATATGTACAGTTTATAACATATATTTGGTGAAATTTGATATTTTATGGACAGTATATAATATAAATTTGGTGAAATTTGATATTTTATGTACTGTATATAATATATATTTGGTGTAATTTCATATTTTCTGTACAGTATGTCATATATATTTTTTGAAATTTGATATTATATGTACAGTATATAATATATATTTGGTGAAATTTGATATTTCATGGACAGTATATAATATACATTAGGTGAAATTTGATATTATATGTACAGTATATAATATATATTTGCTGTATTTTCATATTTTTTGTATAGTATATAATGCACATTTGGTGAAATTTGATATTTTATAGAGTATATCAAATATATTTGTTGAAATTTGATATTTTATGTACAGTATATAATGTATATTTGGTGAAATTTGATATTTCATATACAGTATATAATATATATTTGCTGTACTTTCATATTTTATATACAGTATATCATATATATTTTGTGAAATTTGGTATTTTATGCACAGCATGTAATACATATTTAGTGTACTTTCATGTTTTATGTACAGTATATAGTATATATTAGGTGAAATTTGATGTTTTATATACAGTATATAATATATATTTCGTCTACTTTCATATTTCATATACAGTATAAAATCAATTTGGTGTACTTTCATATTTTATGTACAGCATACAATATATATTTGGTGTACTTTCATATTTTATGTACAGTAGATAATATATATTTGGTGTACTTTCATATTTTATATACAGTATACAATATATATTTGGTGAAATTTTATATTTTATGTACAGTATATAATATATATTTGGTGAAATTTGATATTTTATGTACAGTATATAATAGATTTTTGGTGTACTTTCATATTTTATGTACAGTATATAATATATATTTTTTGAAATTTGATATTATATGTACAGTATATAATATATATTTGGTGAAATTTGATATTTTATGGACAGTATATAATATGTATTTGGTGAAATTTGATATTTTATGTACAGCATATAATATATATTTGGTGTACTTTCATCTTTTATGTACAGTATGTAATATATATTTTTTGAAATTTGATATTATATGTACAGTATATAATATATATTTCGTGAAATTTGATATTTTAAGACAGCATATTATATATATTTGGTGAAATTTGATATTTTATGTACAGTATATAATATGTATTTGCTGTATTTTCATATTTTATGTATAGTACATAATATACATTTGGTGAAATTTGATATTTTATATACACTATATCAAATGTATTTGGTGAAATTTGATATTTTATGTACAGTATGTTATATATATTTGGTGTACTTTCATAATTTATGTACAATATATATTATATATTTGGTTAAATTTGATATTTTGTGTACAGTATCTAATATGCATTTGGTGTACATTCACATTTTATTTACAGTATATAATATATATTTGCTGTACTTTGATATTTTATGTAGAGTATATAATATATATTTGGTGTACTTTCATATTTTATGTACAGTAGATAACATATTTTTGGGGTAATTTCATATTTTATGTACAGTATACAATATATATTTGGTGAAATTTGATATTTTCTGTACAGCATATAATATATATTTGGTGAATTTTGATATTTTATGTACAGTATAAAATATATTTTTGGTGTACTTTTATATTTTATGTACAGTATATAATATATATTTTTTGAAATTTGATATTATATGTACAGTTTATAACATATATTTGGTGAAATTTGATATTTTATGGACAGTATATAATATAAATTTGGTGAAATTTGATATTTTATGTACTGTATATAATATATATTTGGTGTAATTTCATATTTTCTGTACAGTATGTCATATATATTTTTTGAAATTTGATATTATATGTACAGTATATAATATATATTTGGTGAAATTTGATATTTCATAGACAGTATATAATATACATTAGGTGAAATTTGATATTATATGTACAGTATATAATATATATTTGCTGTATTTTCATATTTTATGTATAGTATATAATGCACATTTGGTGAAATTTGATATTTTATAGAGTATATCAAATATATGTGGTGAAATTTGATATTTTATGTACAGTACATTATATATATTTGTTGAAATTTGATATTTTATGTACAGTATATAATGTATATTTGGTGAAATTTGATATTTCATATACAGTATATAATATATATTTGCTGTACTTTCATATTTTATATACAGTATATCATATATATTTTGTGAAATTTGGTATTATATGCACAGTATGTAATACATATTTAGTGTATTTCATGTTTTATGTACAGTATATAGTATATATTAGGTGAAATTTGATGTTTTATATACAGTATATAATATATATTTCGTCTACTTTCATATTTCATATACAGTATAAAATAAATTTGGTGTACTTTCATATTTTATGTACAGCATATAATATATATTTGGTGTACTTTCATATTTTATGTACAGTAGATAATATATATTTGGTGTACTTTCATATTTTATATACAGTATACAATATATATTTGGTGAAATTTTGTATTTTATGTACAGTATATAATATATATTTGGTGAAATTTGATATTTTATGTACAGTATATAATGTATATTTGGTGAAATTTGATATTTCATATACAGCATATAATATATATTTGCTGTACTTTCATATTTTACATACAGTATATCATATATATTTTATGAAATTTGGTATTTTATGCACAGTATATAATACATATTTAGTGTACTTTCATGTTTTATGTACAGTATATAGTATATATTAGGTGAAATTTGATGTTTTATATACAGTATATAATATATATTTCGTCTACTTTCATATTTCATATACAGTATAAAATAAATTTGGTGGACTTTCATATTTTATGTACAGCATACAATATATATTTGGTGTACTTTCATATTTTATGTACAGTAGATAATATATATTTGGTGTACTTTCATATTTTATATACAGCATACAATATATATTTGGTGAAATTTTATATTTTATGTACAGTATATAATATATATTTGGTGAAATTTGATATTTTATGTACAGTATATAATATATTTTTGGTGTACTTTCATATTTTGTGTACAGTATATAATATATATTTATTGAAATTTGATATTATATGTACAGTATATAATATATATTTGGTGAAATTTGATATTTTATGGACAGTATATAATATATATTTGGTGAAATTTGATATTTTATGTACAGCATATAATATATATTTGGTGTACTTTCATCTTTTATGTACAGTATGTAATATATATTTTTTGAAATTTGATATTATATGTACAGTATATAATATATATTTCGTGAAATTTGATATTTTATGGACAGCATATTATATATATTTGGTGAAATTTAATATTTTATGTACAGTATATAATATGTATTTGCTGTATTTTCATATTTTATGTATAGTATATAATATACATTTGGTGAAATTTGATATTTTATATACACTATATCAAATATATTTGGTGAAATTTGATATTTTATGTACAGTATGTTATATATATTTGGTGTACTTTCATAATTTATGTACAATATATGTTATATATTTGGTTAAATTTGATATTTTGTGTACAGTATCTAATATGCATTTGGTGTACTTTCATATTTTATTTACAGTATATAATATATATTTGCTCTACTTTGATATTTTATGTAGAGTATATAATATATATTTGGTGTACTTTCATATTTTATGTACAGTAGATAACATATTTTTGGGGAACTTTCATATTTTATGTACAGTATACAATACATATTTGGTGAAATTTGATATTTTCTGTACAGCATATAATATATATTTGGTGAATTTTGAAATTTTATGTACAGTATATAATATATTTTTGGTGTACTTTCATATTTTATGTGCAGTATATAATATATATTTTTAGAAATTTGATATTATATGTACAGTTTATAACATATATTTGGTGAAATTTGATATTTTATGGACAGTATATAATATATATTTGGTGAAATTTGATATTTTATGTACAGTATATAATATATATTTGTTGTACTTTCATATCTTATGTACAGTATGTAATATATATTATTTGAAATTTGATATTATATGTACAGTATATAATATATATTTGGTGAAATTTGATATTTCATGGACAGTATATAATATACATTATGTGAAATTTGATATTATATGTACAGTATATAATATATATTTGCTGTATTTTCATATTTTATGTGTAGTATATAATGCACATTTGGTGAAATTTGATATTTTATATACAGTATATCAAATATATTTGGTGAAATTTGATATTTTATGTACAGTATTTTATATATATTTGTTGAAATTTGATATTTTATGTACAGTATATAATGTATATTTGGTGAAATTTGATATTTCATAAACAGTATATAATATATATTTGCTGTACTTTCATATTTTATATACAGTATATCATATATATTTTGTGAAATTTGGTATTTTATGCACAGTATATAATACATATTTAGTGTACTTTCATGTTTTATGCACAGTATATAGTATATATTAGGTGAAATTTGATGTTTTATATACAGTATATAATATATATTTCTTCTTCTTTCATATTTCATATACAGTATAAAATAAATTTCGTGTACTTTCATATTTTATGTGCAGCATATAATATATATTTGGTGTACTTTCATATTTTATGCACAGTAGATAGTATATATTTGGTGTACTTTCATATTTTATATACAGTATACAATATATATTTGGTGAAATTTGATATTTTATGTACAGTATATAATATATATTTGGTGAAATTTGATATTTTATGTACAGTATATAATATATTTTTCGTGTACTTTCATATTTTATGAACAGTATATAATATATATTTTTTGAAATTTGATATTATATGTACAGAATATAATATATATTTGGTGAAATTTGATATTTTATGGAGAGTATATAATATATATTTCGTGAAATTTGATGTTTTGTGTACAGTATATAGTATATATTTCATGAAATTTGATATTTTATGTACATTACATAACATATATTTGGTGAAATTTGATATTTTATGTACAGTATATAATATATGTTTGGTGAAATTTGATATTTTATGTACAGTATATAATATATGTTAGGTGAAAATTTGTATTTCATGTACAGTATATAATATATATTTGGTGAAATTTAATATTTAATGTACAGTATATAATATGTATTTGCTGTACTTTGATATTTTATGTACACTTTAAAATAAATATTAGGTGTAGTATGATACTTTATATACAGTATATAACATATATTTGTTTTATTTTGTTATTTTTTGTACAGTATATAATATATATTTGGTGTAATTTGATATTATTTGTACAGTATATATTATATATTTGGTGAAATTTGATATTTTATGTACAGTATATAATATGTATTTGGTGTACTTTCATATTTTTTGTACAATACATTATATATTTGGTGAATTTTGATACTTTATGTGCAGTATATAGTATATATTTGGCAAAATTTGATATTTTATGTACAGTATACAATATATATTTGGTGTACTTTCATATTTTATGTACAGTATATAATATATATTTCTTGAAATTTGATATTATATGTACAGTTTATAACATACATTTGGTGAAATTTGATATTTTATGGACAGTATATAATATATATTTGGTGAAATTTGATATTTTATGTACAGTATATAATATATATTTGGTGTACTTTCATATTTTATGTACAGTATGTAATATATATTTTTTGAAATTTGATATTATATGTACAGTATATAATATATATTTGGTGAAATTTGATATTTCATGGACAGTATATAATATACATTAGGTGAAATTTGATATTATATGTACAGTATATAATATATATTTGCTGTATTTTCATATTTTTTGTATAGTATATAATGCACATTTGGTGAAATTTGATATTTTATATACAGTATATCAAATATATTTGGTGAAATTTGATATTTTATGTACAGTATATTATATATATTTGTTGAAATTTGATATTTTATGTACAGTATATAATGAATATTTGGTGAAATTTGATATTTCATATACAGTATATAATATATATTTGCTGTACTTTCATATTTTATATACAGTATATCATATATATTTTGTGAAATTTGATATTTTATGCACAGTATGTAATACATATTTAGTGTACTTTCATGTTTTATGTACAGTATATAGTATATATTAGGTGAAATTTGATGTTTTATATACAGTATATAATATATATTTCGTCTACTTTCATATTTCATATACAGTATAAAATAAATTTGGTGGACTTTCATATTTTATGTACAGCATATAATATATATTTGGGGTACTTTCATATTTTATGTACAGTAGATAATATATATTTGGTGTACTTTAATATTTTATATACAGTATACAATATATATTTGGTGAAATTTTATATTTTATGTACAGTATATAATATATATTTGGTGAAATTTGATATTTTATATACAGTATATAATATATTTTTGTTGTACTTTCATATTTTATGAACAGTATATAATATATATTTTTTGAAATTTGATTTTATATGTACAGTATATAATATATATTTGGTGAAATTTGATATTTTATGGACGGTATATAATATATATTTCGTGAAATTTGATGTTTTGTGTACAATATATAGTATATATTTCATGAAATTTGATATTTTATGTACATTATATAACATATATTTGGTGAAATTTGATATATTATGTACAGTATATAATATATGTTTGGTGAAATTTGATATTTTATGTACAGTATAAAATACATATTTGGTGTACTTTCATCTTTTATGTACAGTATACAGTATATATTTGGTGAAATTTGATATTTTATGGACAGTATATAATATATATTTGGTGAAATTTGATATTTTATGTACAGCATATAATATATATTTGGTGTACTTTCATCTTTTATGTACAGTATGTAATATATATTTTTTGAAATTTGATATTATATGTACAGTATATAATATATATTTCGTGAAATTTGATATTTTATGGACAGCATATTATATATATTTGGTGAAATTTAATATTTTATGTACAGTATATAATATATTTTTGGTGTACTTTCATATTTTATGTACAGTATATAATATATATTTTTTGAAATTTGATATTATATGTACAGTATATAATATATATTTGGTGAAATTTGATATTTTATGGACAGTATATAATATGTATTTGGTGAAATTTGATATTTTATGTACAGCATATGATATATATTTGGTGTACTTTCATCTTTTATGTACAGTATGTAATATATATTTTTTGAAATTTGATATTATATGTACAGTATATAATATATATTTCGTGAAATTTGATATTTTATGGACAGCATATTATATATATTTGGTGAAATTTGATATTTTATGTACAGTATATAATATGTATTTGCTGTATTTTCATATTTTATGTATAGTATATAATATACATTTGGTGAAATTTGATATTTTATATACACTATATCAAATATATTTGGTGAAATTTGATATTTTATGTACAGTATGTTATATATATTTGGTGTACTTTCATAATTTATGTACAATATATATTATATATTTGGTTAAATTTGATATTTTGTGTACAGTATCTAATATGAATTTGGTGTACATTCATATTTTATTTACAGTATATAATATATATTTGCTGTACTTTGATATTTTATGTAGAGTATATAATATATATTTGGTGTACTTTCATATTTTATGTACAGTAGATAACATATTTTTGGGGTACTTTCATATTATATGTAAAGTATACAATATATATTTGGTGAAATTTGATATTTTCTGTACAGCATATAATATATATTTGGTGAATTTTGATATTTTATGTACAGTATAAAATATATTTTTGGTGTACTTTCATATTTTATGTACAGTATATAATATATATTTTTTGAAATTTGATATTATATGTACAGTTTATAACATATATTTGGTGAAATTTGATATTTTATGGACAGTATATAATATAAATTTGGTGAAATTTGATATTTTATGTACTGTATATAATATATATTTGGTGTAATTTCATATTTTCTGTACAGTATGTCATATATATTTTTTGAAATTTGATATTATATGTACAGTATATAATATATATTTGGTGAAATTTGATATTTCATGGACAGTATATAATATACATTAGGTGAAATTTGATATTATATGTACAGTATATAATATATATTTGCTGTATTTTCATATTTTTTGTATAGTATATAATGCACATTTGGTGAAATTTGATATTTTATAGAGTATATCAAATATATTTGTTGAAATTTGATATTTTATGTACAGTATATAATGTATATTTGGTGAAATTTGATATTTCATATACAGTATATAATATATATTTGCTGTACTTTCATATTTTATATACAGTATATCATATATATTTTGTGAAATTTGGTATTTTATGCACAGCATGTAATACATATTTAGTGTACTTTCATGTTTTATGTACAGTATATAGTATATATTAGGTGAAATTTGATGTTTTATATACAGTATATAATATATATTTCGTCTACTTTCATATTTCATATACAGTATAAAATCAATTTGGTGTACTTTCATATTTTATGTACAGCATATAATATATATTTGGTGTACTTTCATATTTTATGTACAGTAGATAATATATATTTGGTGTACTTTCATATTTTATATACAGTATACAATATATATTTGGTGAAATTTTATATTTTATGTACAGTATATAATATATATTTGGTGAAATTTGATATTTTATGTACAGTATATAATAGATTTTTGGTGTACTTTCATATTTTATGTACAGTATATAATATATATTTTTTGAAATTTGATATTATATGTACAGTATATAATATATATTTGGTGAAATTTGATATTTTATGGACAGTATATAATATGTATTTGGTGAAATTTGATATTTTATGTACAGCATATAATATATATTTGGTGTACTTTCATCTTTTATGTACAGTATGTAATATATATTTTTTGAAATTTGATATTATATGTACAGTATATAATATATATTTCGTGAAATTTGATATTTTAAGACAGCATATTATATATATTTGGTGAAATTTGATATTTTATGTACAGTATATAATATGTATTTGCTGTATTTTCATATTTTATGTATAGTATATAATATACATTTGGTGAAATTTGATATTTTATATACACTATATCAAATATATTTGGTGAAATTTGATATTTTATGTACAGTATGTTATATATATTTGGTGTACTTTCATAATTTATGTACAATATATATTATATATTTGGTTAAATTTGATATTTTGTGTACAGTATCTAATATGCATTTGGTGTACATTCATATTTTATTTACAGTATATAATATATATTTGCTGTACTTTGATATTTTATGTAGAGTATATAATATATATTTGGTGTACTTTCATATTTTATGTACAGTAGATAACATATTTTTGGGGTAATTTCATATTTTATGTACAGTATACAATATATATTTGGTGAAATTTGATATTTTCTGTACAGCATATAATATATATTTGGTGAATTTTGATATTTTATGTACAGTATAAAATATATTTTTGGTGTACTTTTATATTTTATGTACAGTATATAATATATATTTTTTGAAATTTGATATTATATGTACAGTTTATAACATATATTTGGTGAAATTTGATATTTTATGGACAGTATATAATATAAATTTGGTGAAATTTGATATTTTATGTACTGTATATAATATATATTTGGTGTAATTTCATATTTTCTGTACAGTATGTCATATATATTTTTTGAAATTTGATATTATATGTACAGTATATAATATATATTTGGTGAAATTTGATATTTCATGGACAGTATATAATATACATTAGGTGAAATTTGATATTATATGTACAGTATATAATATATATTTGCTGTATTTTCATATTTTATGTATAGTATATAATGCACATTTGGTGAAATTTGATATTTTATAGAGTATATCAAATATATGTGGTGAAATTTGATATTTTATGTACAGTACACTATATATATTTGTTGAAATTTGATATTTTATGTACAGTATATAATGTATATTTGGTGAAATTTGATATTTCATATACAGTATATAATATATATTTGCTGTACTTTCATATTTTATATACAGTATATCATATATATTTTGTGAAATTTGGTATTATATGCACAGCATGTAATACATATTTAGTGTATTTCATGTTTTATGTACAGTATATAGTATATATTAGGTGAAATTTGATGTTTTATATACAGTATATAATATATATTTCGTCTACTTTCATATTTCATATACAGTATAAAATAAATTTGGTGTACTTTCATATTTTATGTACAGCATATAATATATATTTGGTGTACTTTCATATTTTATGTACAGTAGATAATATATATTTGGTGTACTTTCATATTTTATATACAGTATACAATATATATTTGGTGAAATTTTATATTTTATGTACAGTATATAATATATATTTGGTGAAATTTGATATTTTATGTACAGTATATAATGTATATTTGGTGAAATTTGATATTTCATATACAGCATATAATATATATTTGCTGTACTTTCATATTTTACATACAGTATATCATATATATTTTATGAAATTTGGTATTTTATGCACAGTATATAATACATATTTAGTGTACTTTCATGTTTTATGTACAGTATATAGTATATATTAGGTGAAATTTGATGTTTTATATACAGTATATAATATATATTTCGTCTACTTTCATATTTCATATACAGTATAAAATAAATTTGGTGGACTTTCATATTTTATGTACAGCATACAATATATATTTGGTGTACTTTCATATTTTATGTACAGTAGATAATATATATTTGGTGTACTTTCATATTTTATATACAGTATACAATATATATTTGGTGAAATTTTATATTTTATGTACAGTATATAATATATATTTGGTGAAATTTGATATTTTATGTACAGTATATAATATATTTTTGGTGTACTTTCATATTTTATGTACAGTATATAATATATATTTTTTGAAATTTGATATTATATGTACAGTATATAATATATATTTGGTGAAATTTGATATTTTATGGACAGTATATAATATATATTTGGTGAAATTTGATATTTTATGTACAGCATATAATATATATTTGGTGTACTTTCATCTTTTATGTACAGTATGTAATATATATTTTTTGAAATTTGATATTATATGTACAGTATATAATATATATTTCGTGAAATTTGATATTTTATGGACAGCATATTATATATATTTGGTGAAATTTAATATTTTATGTACAGTATATAATATGTATTTGCTGTATTTTCATATTTTATGTATAGTATATAATATACATTTGGTGAAATTTGATATTTTATATACAGTATATCAAATATATTTGGTGAAATTTGATATTTTATGTACAGTATGTTATATATATTTGGTGTACTTTCATAATTTATGTACAATATATATTATATATTTGGTTAAATTTGATATTTTGTGTACAGTATCTAATCTGCATTTGGTGTACTTTCGTATTTTATTTACAGTATATAATATATATTTGCTCTACTTTGATATTTTATGTAGAGTATATAATATATATTTGGTGTACTTTCATATTTTATGTACAGTAGATAACATATTTTTAGGGAACTTTCATATTTTATGTACAGTATACAATACATATTTGGTGAAATTTGATATTTTCTGTACAGCATATAATATATATTTGGTGAATCTTGAAATTTTATGTTCAGTATATAATATATTTTTGGTGTACTTTCATATTTTATGTACAGTATATAATATATATTTTTTGAAATTTGATATTATATGTACAGTTTATAACATATATTTGGTGAAATTTGATATTTTATGGACAGTATATAATATATATTTGGTGAAATTTGATATTTTATGTACAGTAGATAATATATATTTGGTGTAATTTCATATTTTCTGTACAGTATGTCATATATATTTTTTAAAATTTGATATTATATGTACAGTATATAATATATATTTGGTGAAATTTGATATTTCATGGACAGTATATAATATACATTAGGTGAAATTTGATGTTTTATGTACAGTATATTATATATATTTGTTGAAATTTGATATTTTATGTACAATATATAATGTATATTTGGTGAAATTTGATATTTCATATACAGTATATAATATATATTTGCTGTACTTTCATATTTTATATACAGTATATCATATATATTTTGTGAAATTTGGTATTTTATGCACAGTATGTAATACATATTTAGTGTACTTTCATGTTTTATGTACAGTATATAGTATATATAGGTGAAATTTGATGTTTTATATACAGTATATAATATATATTTCGTCTACTTTCATATTTCATATACAGTATAAAATAAATTTGGTGTACTTTCATATTTTATGTACAGCATATAATATTTATTTGGTGTACTTTCATATTTTATGTACAGTAGATAATATATATTTGGTGTACTTTCATATTTTATATACAGTATACAATATATATTTGGTGAAATTTTATATTTTATGTACAGTATATAATATATATTTGGTGAAATTTGATTTTTTATGTACAGTATATAATATATTTTTGGTGTACTTTCATATTTTATGTACAGTATATAATATATATTTTTTGAAATTTGATATTATATGTACAGTATATAATATATATTTGGTGAAATTTGATATTTTATGGACAGTATATAATATGTATTTGGTGAAATTTGATATTTTATGTACAGCATATGATATATATTTGGTGTACTTTCATCTTTTATGTACAGTATGTAATATATATTTTTTGAAATTTGATATTATATGTACAGTATATAATATATATTTCGTGAAATTTGATATTTTATGGACAGCATATTATATATATTTGGTGAAAGTTGATATTTTATGTACAGTATATAATATGTATTTGCTGTATTTTCATAATTTATGTATAGTATATAATATACATTTGGTGAAATTTGATATTTTATACACTATATCAAATATATTTGGTGAAATTTGATATTTTATGTACAGTATGTTATATATATTTGGTGTACTTTCATAATTTATGTACAATATATATTATATATTTGGTTAAATTTGATATTTTGTGTACAGTATCTAATATGCATTTGGTGTACATTCATATTTTATTTACAGTATATAATATATATTTGCTGTACTTTGATATTTTATGTAGAGTATATAATATATATTTGGTGTACTTTCATATTTTATGTACAGTAGATAACATATTTTTGGGGTAATTTCATATTTTATGTACAGTATACAATATATATTTGGTGAAATTTGATATTTTCTGTACAGCATATAATATATATTTGGTGAATTTTGATATTTTATGTACAGTATAAAATATATTTTTGGTGTACTTTCATATTTTATGTACAGTATATAATATATATTTTTTGAAATTTGATATTATATGTACAGTTTATAACATATATTTGGTGAAATTTGATATTTTATGGACAGTATATAATATAAATTTGGTGAAATTTGATATTTTATGTACTGTATATAATATATATTTGGTGTAATTTCATATTTTCTGTACAGTATGTCATATATATTTTTTGAAATTTGATATTATATGTACAGTATATAATATATATTTGGTGAAATTTGATATTTCATGGACAGTATATAATATACATTAGGTGAAATTTGATATTATATGTACAGTATATAATATATATTTGCTGTATTTTCATATTTTATGTATAGTATATAATGCACATTTGGTGAAATTTGATATTTTATAGAGTATATCAAATATATTTGGTGAAATTTGATATTTTATGTACAGTACATTATATATATTTGTTGAAATTTGATATTTTATGTACAGTATATAATGTATATTTGGTGAAATTTGATATTTCATATACAGTATATAATATATATTTGCTGTACTTTCATATTTTATATACAGTATATCATATATATTTTGTGAAATTTGGTATTTTATGCACAGTATGTAATACATATTTAGTGTACTTTCATGTTTTATGTACAGTATATAGTATATATTAGGTGATATTTGATGTTTTATATACAGTATATAATATATATTTCGTCTACTTTCATAGTTCATATACAGTATAAAATAAATTTGGTGTACTTTCATATTTTATGTACAGCATATAATATATATTTGGTGTACTTTCATATTTTATGTACAGTAGATAATATATATTTGGTGTACTTTCATATTTTATATACAGTATACAATATATATTTGGTGAAATTTTATATTTTATGTACAGTATATAATATATATTTGGTGAAATTTGATATTTTATGTACAGTATATAATATATTTATCGTGTACTTTCATATTTTATGTACAGTATATAATATATATTTTTTGAAATTTGATATTATATGTACAGTATATAATATATATTTATGAAATTTGATATTTAATGGACAGTATATAATATATATTTGGTGAAATTTGATATTTTATGTACAGCATATAATATATATTTGGTGTACTTTCATCTTTTATGTACAGTATGTAATATATATTTTTTGAAATTTGATATTATATGTACAGTATATAATATATATTTCGTGAAACTTGATATTTTATGGACAGCATATTATATATATTTGGTGAAAGTTGATATTTTATGTACAGTATATAATATGTATTTGCTGTATTTTCATAATTTATGTATAGTATATAATATACATTTGGTGAAATTTGATATTTTATACACTATATCAAATATATTTGGTGAAATTTGATATTTTATGTACAGTATGTTATATATATATGGTGTACTTTCATAATTTATGTACAATATATATTATATATTTGGTTAAATTTGATATTTTGTGTACAGTATCTAATATGCATTTGGTGTACATTCATATTTTATTTACAGTATATAATATATATTTGCTGTACTTTGATATTTTATGTAGAGTATATAATATATATTTGGTGTACTTTCATATTTTATGTACAGTAGATAACATATTTTTGGGGTAATTTCATATTTTATGTACAGTATACAATATATATTTGGTGAAATTTGATATTTTCTGTACAGCATATAATATATATTTGGTGAATTTTGATATTTTATGTACAGTATAAAATATATTTTTGGTGTACTTTCATATTTTATGTACAGTATATAATATATATTTTTTGAAATTTGATATTATATGTACAGTTTATAACATATATTTGGTGAAATTTGATATTTTATGGACAGTATATAATATAAATTTGGTGAAATTTGATATTTTATGTACTGTATATAATATATATTTGGTGTAATTTCATATTTTCTGTACAGTATGTCATATATATTTTTTGAAATTTGATATTATATGTACAGTATATAATATATATTTGGTGAAATTTGATATTTCATGGACAGTATATAATATACATTAGGTGAAATTTGATATTATATGTACAGTATATAATATATATTCGCTGTATTTTCATATTTTATGGATAGTATATAATGCACATTTGGTGAAATTTGATATTTTATATACAGTATATCAAATATATTTGGTGAAATTTGATATTTTATGTACGGTATATTATAAATATTTGTTGAAATTTGATATTTTATGTACAGTACATAATGTATATTTGGTGAAATTTGATATTTCATATACAGTATATAATATATATTTGCTGTACTTTCATATTTTATATACAGTATATCATATATATTTTGTGAAATTTGGCATTTTATGCACAGTATGTAATACATATTTAGTGTACTTTCATGTTTTATGTACAGTATATAGTATATATTAGGTGATATTTGAAGTTTTATATACAGTATATAATATATATTTCGTCTACTTTCATAGTTCATATACAGTATAAAATAAATTTGGTGTACTTTCATATTTTATGTACAGCATATAATATATATTTGGTGTACTTTCATATTTTATGTACAGTAGATAATATATATTTGGTGTACTTTCATATTTTATATACAGCATACAATATATATTTGGTGAAATTTTATATTTTATGTACAGTATATAATATATATTTGGTGAAATTTGATATTTTATGTACAGTATATAATATATTTTTGGTGTACTTTCATATTTTATGTACAGTATATAATATATATTTTTTGAAATTTGATATTATATGTACAGTATATAATATATATTTGGTGAAATTTGATATTTTATGGACAGTATATAATATATATTTGGTGAAATTTGATATTTTATGTACAGCATATAATATATATTTGGTGTACTTTCATCTTTTATGTACAGTATGTAATATATATTTTTTGAAATTTGATATTATATGTACAGTATATAATATATATTTCGGGAAATTTGATATTTTATGGACAGCATATTATATATATTTGGTGAAATTTAATATTTTATGTACAGTATATAATATGTATTTGCTGTATTTTCATATTTTATGTATAGTATATAATATACATTTGGTGAAATTTGATATTTTATATACAGTATATCAAATATATTTGGTGAAATTTGATATTTTATGTACAGTATGTTATATATATTTGGTGTACTTTCATAATTTATGTACAATATATATTATATATTTGGTTAAATTTGATATTTTGTGTACAGTGTCTCATATGCATTTGGTGTACTTTCATATTTTATTTACAGTATATAATATATATTTGCTCTACTTTGATATTTTATGTAGAGTATATAATATATATTTGGTGTACTATCATATTTTATGTACAGTAGATAACATATTTTTGGGGAACTTTCATATTTTATGTACAGTATACAATACATATTTGGTGAAATTTGATATTTTCTGTACAGCATATAATATATATTTGGTGAATTTTGAAATTTTATGTACAGTATATAATATATTTTTGGTGTACTTTCATATTTTATGTGCAGTATATAATATATATTTTTTGAAATTTGATATTATATGTACAGTTTATAACATATATTTGGTGAAATTTGATATTTTATGGACAGTATATAATATATATTTGGTGAAATTTGATACTTTATGTACAGTATATAATATATATTTGTTGTACTTTCATATCTTATGTACAGTATGTAATATATATTTTTTGAAATTTGATATTATATGTACAGTATATAATATATATTTGGTGAAATTTGATATTTCATGGACAGTATATAATATACATTAGGTGAAATTTGATATTATATGTACAGTATATAATATATATTTGCTGTATTTTCATATTTTATGTATAGTATATAATGCACATTTGGTGAAATTTGATATTTTATATACAGTATATCAAACATATTTGGTGAAATTTGATATTTTATGTACAGTATTTCATATATATTTGTTGAAATTTGATATTTTATGTACAGTATATAATGTATATTTGGTGAAATTTGATATTTCATAAACAGTATATAATATATATTTGCTGTACTTTCATATTTTATATACAGTATATCATATATATTTTGTGAAATTTGGTATTTTATGCACAGTATATAATACATATTTAGTGTACTTTCATGTTTTATGCACAGTATATAGTATATATTAGGTGAAATTTGATGTTTTATATACAGTATATAATATATATTTCGTCTACTTTCATATTTCATATACAGTATAAAATAAATTTCGTGTACTTTCATATTTTATGTGCAGCATATAATATATATTTGGTGTACTTTCATATTTTATGCACAGTAGATAGTATATATTTGGTGTACTTTCATATTTTATATACAGTATACAATATATATTTGGTGAAATTTGATATTTTATGTACAGTATATAATATATATTTGGTGAAATTTGATATTTTATGTGCAGTATATAATATATTTTTCGTGTACTTTCATATTTTATGAACAGTATATAATATATATTATTTGAAATTTGATATTATATGTACAGAATATAATATATATTTCGTGAAATTTGATATTTTATGGAGAGTATATAATATATATTTCGTGAAATTTGATGTTTTGTGTACAGTATATAGTATATATTTCATGAAATTTGATATTTTATGTACATTACATAACATATATTTGGTGAAATTTGATATTTTATGTACAGTATATAATATATGTTTGGTGAAATTTGATATTTTATGTACAGTATATAATATATATTAGGTGAAAATTTGTATTTCATGTACAGTATATAATATATATTTGGTGAAATTTAATATTTAATGTACAGTATATAATATGTATTTGCTGTACTTTGATATTTTATGTACACTTTAAAATAAATATTAGGTGTCTTATGATATTTTATATACAGTATATAACATATATTTGTTTTATTTTGTTATTTTTTGTACAGTATATAATATATATTTGGTGTAATTTGATATTATTTGTACAGTATATATTATATATTTGGTGAAATTTGATATTTTATGTACAGTATATAATATATATTTGGTGTACTTTCATATTTTTTGTACAATACATTATATATTTGGTGAATTTTGATACTTTATGTGCAGTATATAGTATATATTTGGCAAAATTTGATATTTTATGTACAGTATACAATATATATTTGGTGTACTTTCATATTTTATGTACAGTATATAATATATATTTCTTGAAATTTGATATTATATGTACAGTTTATAACATACATTTGGTGAAATTTGATATTTTATGGACAGTATATAATATATATTTGGTGAAATTTGATATTTTATGTACAGTATATAATATATATTTGGTGTACTTTCATATTTTATGTACAGTATGTAATATATATTTTTTGAAATTTGATATTATATGTACAGTATATAATATATATTTGGTGAAATTTGATATTTCATGGACAGTATATAATATACATTAGGTGAAATTTGATATTATATGTACAGTATATAATATATATTTGCTGTATTTTCATATTTTATGTATAGTATATAATGCACATTTGGTGAAATTTGATATTTTATATACAGTATATCAAACATATTTGGTGAAATTTGATATTTTATGTACAGTATTTCATATATATTTGTTGAAATTTGATATTTTATGTACAGTATATAATGTATATTTGGTGAAATTTGATATTTCATATACAGTATATAATATATATTTGCTGTACTTTCATATTTTATATACAGTATATCATATATATTTTGTGAAATTTGATATTTTATGCACAGTATGTAATACATATTTAGTGTACTTTCATGTTTTATGTACAGTATATAGTATATATTAGGTGAAATTTGATGTTTTATATACAGTATATAATATATATTTCGTCTACTTTCATATTTCATATACAGTATAAAATAAATTTGGTGGACTTTCATATTTTATGTACAGCATATAATATATATTTGGGGTACTTTCATATTTTATGTACAGTAGATAATATATATTTGGTGTACTTTCATATTTTATATACAGTATACAATATATATTTGGTGAAATTTTATATTTTATGTACAGTATATAATATATATTTGGTGAAATTTGATATTTTATATACAGTATATAATATATTTTTGTTGTACTTTCATATTTTATGAACAGTATATAATATATATCTTTTGAAATTTGATTTTATATGTACAGTTTATAATATATATTTGGTGAAATTTGATATTTTATGGACGGTATATAATATATATTTCGTGAAATTTGATGTTTTGTGTACAGTATATAGTATATATTTCATGAAATTTGATATTTTATGTACATTATATAACATACATTTGGTGAAATTTGATATATTATGTACAGTATATAATATATGTTTGGTGAAATTTGATATTTTATGTACAGTATAAAATATATATTTGGTGTACTTTCATCTTTTATGTACAGTATACAGTAGATATTTGTTGAAATTTGATATTTAATGTACAGTATATAATATATATTTGGTGAAATTTGATACTGTATGTACAGTATATAATATATATTTGGTGAAATTTGATATTTTATGTACAGTATATAATACGTATTAGGTGAAAATTTGTATTTCATGTACAGTATATAATATATATTTGGTGAAATTTAATATTTAATGTACAGTATATAATATGTATTTGCTGTACTTTGATATTTTATGTACACTTTAAAATAAATATTAGGTGTAGTATGATATTTTAAATACAGTATATAACATATATTTGTTTTATTTTGTTATTTTTTGTACAGTATATAATATATATTTGGTGTAATTTGATATTATTTGTACAGTATATATTATATATTTGGTGAAATTTGATATTTTATGTACAGTATATAATATATATTTGGTGTACTTTCATATTTTTTGTACAGTACATTATATATTTGGTGAATTTTGATACTTTATGTGCAGTATATAGTATATATTTGGCAAAATTTGATATTTTATGTACAGTATATAATATATATTTGGTGTACTTTCATATTTTATGTACAGTATATAATATACATTTTTTGAAATTTGATATATGTACAGTTTATAACATATATTTGGTGAAATTTGATATTTTATGGACAGTATATAATATATATTTGGTGAAATTTGATATTTTATGTACAGCATATAAAATATATTTGGTGTACTTTCATATTTTATGTACAGTATGTAATATATATTTTTTGAAATTTGATATTATATGTACAGTATATAATATATATTAGGTGAAATTTGATATTTCATGGACAGTATATAATATACATTAGGTGAAATTTGATATTATATGTACAGTATATAATATATCTTTGCTGTATTTTCATATTTTTTGTATAGTATATAATGCACATTTGGTGAAATTTGATATTTTATATACAGTATATCAAATATATTTGGTGAAATTTGATATTTTATGTACAGTATATTATATATATTTGTTGAAATTTGATATTTTATGTACAGTATATAATGTATATTTGGTGAAATGTGATATTTCATATACAGTATATAATATATATTTGCTGTACTTTCATATTTTATATACAGTATATCATATATATTTTGTGAAATTTGATATTTTATGCACAGTATGTAATACATATTTAGTGTACTTTCATGTTTTATGTACAGTATATAGTATGTATTAGGCGTAATTTGATGTTTTATATACAGTATATAATATATATTTCGTCTACTTTTATATTTCATATACAGTATAAAATAAATTTGGTGTACTTTCATATTTTATGTACAGCATATAATATATATTTGGTGTACTTTCATATTTTATGTACAGTAGATAATATATATTTGGTGTACTTTCATATTTTATATACAGTATACAATATATATTTGGTGAAATTTGATATTTTATGTACAGTATGTAATATATATTTGGTGAAATTTGATATTTTATATACAGTATATAATATATTTTTGGTGTACTTTCATATTTTATGAACAGTATATAATATATATTTTTTGAAATTTGATATTATATGTACAGTATATAATATATATTTGGTGAAATTTGATATTTTATGGACGGTATGTAATATATATTTCGTGAAATTTGATGTTTTGTGTACAGTATATAGTATATATTTCATGAAATTTGATATTTTATGTACATTATATAACATATATTTGGTGAAATTTGATATTTTATGTACAGTATATAATATATGTTTGGTGAAATTTGATATTTTATGTACAGTATAAAATATATATTTGGTGTACTTTCAACTTTTATATACAGTATACAGTATATATTTGTTGAAATTTGATATTTAATGTACAGTATATAATATATATTTGGTGAAATTTGATACTGTATGTACAGTATATAATATATATTTGGTGAAATTTGATATTTTATGTACAGTATAAAATATATATTTGCTGTATTTTCATAATTTTATATAGTATATAATGCACATTTGGTGAAATTTGATATTTTATATACAGTACATCAAATATATTTGGTGAAATTTGATATTTCATGTACAGTATATTATATATATTTGTTGAAATTTGATATTTTATGTACAGTATATAATGTATATTTGGTGAAATTTGATATTTCATATACAGCATATAATATATATTTGCTGTACTTTCATATTTTACATACAGTATATCATATATATTTTGTGAAATTTGGTATTTTATGCACAGTATATAATACATATTTAGTGTACTTTCATGTTTTATGTACAGTATATAGTATATATTAGGTGAAATTTGATGTTTTATATACAGTATATAATATATATTTCGTCTACTTTCGTATTTCATATACAGTATGAAATAAATTTGGTGTACTTTCATATTTTATGTACAGCATACAATATATATTTGGTGTACTTTCATATTTTATGTACAGTAGATAATATATATTTGGTGTACTTTCATATTTTATATACAGTATACAATATATATTTGGTGAAATTTTATATTTTATGTACAGTATATAATATATATTTGGTGAAATTTGATATTTTATGTACAGTATATAATATATTTTTGGTGTACTTTCATATTTTATGTACAGTATATAATATATATATTTGAAATTTGATATTATATGTACAGTATATAATATATATTTGGTGAAATTTGATATTTTATGGACAGCATATAATATATATTTGGTGAAATTTGATATTTTATTTACAGCATATAACATATATTTGGTGTACTTTCATCTTTTATGTATAGTATGTAATATATATTTTTTGAAATTTGATATTATACGTACAGTATAAAATATATATTTCGTGAAATTTGATATTTTATGGACAGTATATAATATATATTTGGTGAAATTTGATATTTTATGGACAGTATATAATATGTATTTGCTGTATTTTCATATTTTATGTATAGTATATAATATACATTTGGTGAAATTTGATATTTTATGTACAGTATATAATATATATTTGGTGTACTTTCATATTTTATGTACAGTATGTAATATATATTTTTTGAAATTTGATATTATATGTACAGTATATAATATATATTTGGTGAAATTTGATATTTCATGGACAGTATTTAATATACATTAGGTGAAATTTGATATTATATGTACAGTATATAATATATATTTGCTGTATTTTCATATTTTTTGTATAGTATATAATGCACATTTGGTGAAATTTGATATTTTATATACAGTATATCAAATATATTTGGTGAAATTTGATATTTTATGTACAGTATATTATATATATTTGTTGAAATTTGATATTTTATGTACAGTATATAATGTATATTTGGTGAAATTTGATATTTCATATACAGTATATAATATATATTTGCTGTACTTTCATATTTTATATACAGTATATCATATATATTTTGTGAAATTTGATATTTTATGCACAGTATGTAATACATATTTAGTGTACTTTCATGTTTTATGTACAGTATATAGTATATATTAGGTGAAATTTGATGTTTTATATACAGTATATAATATATATTTCGTCTACTTTCATATTTCATATACAGTATAAAATAAATTTGGTGGACTTTCATATTTTATGTACAGCATATAATATATATTTGGGGTACTTTCATATTTTATGTACAGTAGATAATATATATTTGGTGTACTTTCATATTTTATATACAGTATACAATATATATTTGGTGAAATTTTATATTTTATGTACAGTATATAATATATATTTGGTGAAATTTGATATTTTATATACAGTATATAATATATTTTTGTTGTACTTTCATATTTTATGAACAGTATATAATATATATTTTTTGAAATTTGATTTTATATGTACAGTATATAATATATATTTGGTGAAATTTGATATTTTATGGACGGTATATAATATATATTTCGTGAAATTTGATGTTTTGTGTACAGTATATAGTATATATTTCATGAAATTTGATATTTTATGTACATTATATAACATATATTTGGTGAAATTTGATATATTATGTACAGTATATAATATATGTTTGGTGAAATTTGATATTTTATGTACAGTATAAAATATATATTTGGTGTACTTTCATCTTTTATGTACAGTATACAGTATATATTTGTTGAAATTTGATATTTAATGTACAGTATATAATATATATTTGGTGAAATTTGATACTGTATGTACAGTATATAATATATATTTGGTGAAATTTGATATTTTATGTACAGTATATAATATGTATTAGGTGAAAATTTGTATTTCATGTACAGTATATAATATATATTTGGTGAAATTTAATATTTAATGTACAGTATATAATATGTATTTGCTGTACTTTGATATTTTATGTACACTTTAAAATAAATATTAGGTGTAGTATGATATTTTAAATACAGTATATAACATGTATTTGTTTTATTTTGTTATTTTTTGTACAGTATATAATATATATTTGGTGTAATTTGATATTATTTGTACAGTATATATTATATATTTGGTGAAATTTGATATTTTATGTACAGTATATAATATATATTTGGTGTACTTTCATATTTTTTGTACAGTACATTATATATTTGGTGAATTTTGATACTTTATGTGCAGTATATAGTATATATTTGGCAAAATTTGATATTTTATGTACAGTATATAATATATATTTGGTGTACTTTCATATTTTATGTACAGTATATAATATACATTTTTTGAAATTTGATATATGTACAGTTTATAACATATATTTGGTGAAATTTGATATTTTATGGACAGTATATAATATATATTTGGTGAAATTTGATATTTTATGTACAGCATAAAAAATATATTTGGTGTACTTTCATATTTTATGTACAGTATGTAATATATATTTTTTGAAATTTGATATTATATGTACAGTATATAATATATATTAGGTGAAATTTGATATTTCATGGACAGTATATAATATACATTAGGTGAAATTTGATATTATATGTACAGTATATAATATATATTTGCTGTATTTTCATATTTTTTGTATAGTATATAATGCACATTTGGTGAAATTTGATATTTTATATACAGTATATCAAATATATTTGGTGAAATTTGATATTTTATGTACAGTATATTATATATATTTGTTGAAATTTGATATTTTATGTACAGTATATAATGTATATTTGGTGAAATTTGATATTTCATATACAGTATATAATATATATTTGCTGTACTTTCATATTTTATATACAGTATATCATATATATTTTGTGAAATTTGATATTTTATGCACAGTATGTAATACATATTTAGTGTACTTTCATGTTTTATGTACAGTATATAGTATGTATTAGGCGAAATTTGATGTTTTATATACAGTATATAATATATATTTCGTCTACTTTTATATTTCATATACAGTATAAAATAAATTTGGTGTACTTTCATATTTTATGTACAGCATATAATATATATTTGGTGTACTTTCATATTTTATGTACAGTAGATAATATATATTTGGTGTACTTTCATATTTTATATACAGTATACAATATATATTTGGTGAAATTTGATATTTTATGTACAGTATATAATATATATTTGGTGAAATTTGATATTTTATATACAGTATATAATATATTTTTGGTGTACTTTCATATTTTATGAACAGTATATAATATATATTTGTTGAAATTTGATATTTAATGTACAGTATATAATATATATTTGGTGAAATTTGATACTGTATGTACAGTATATAATATATATTTGGTGAAATTTGATATTTTATGTACAGTATATAATATGTATTAGGTGAAAATTTGTATTTCATGTACAGTATATAATATATATTTTGTGAAATTTAATATTTAATGTACAGTATATAATATGTATTTGCTGTACTTTGATATTTTATGTACACTTTAAAATAAATATTAGGTGTAGTATGATATTTTAAATACAGTATATAACATGTATTTGTTTTATTTTGTTATTTTTTGTACAGTATATAATATATATTTGGTGTAATTTGATATTATTTGTACAGTATATATTATATATTTGGTGAAATTTGATATTTTATGTACAGTATATAATATATATTTGGTGTACTTTCATATTTTTTGTACAGTACATTATATATTTGGTGAATTTTGATACTTTATGTGCAGTATATAGTATATATTTGGCAAAATTTGATATTTTATGTACAGTATATAATATATATTTGGTGTACTTTCATATTTTATGTACAGTATATAATATACATTTTTTGAAATTTGATATATGTACAGTTTATAACATATATTTGGTGAAATTTGATATTTTATGGACAGTATATAATATATATTTGGTGAAATTTGATATTTTATGTACAGCATAAAAAATATATTTGGTGTACTTTCATATTTTATGTACAGTATGTAATATATATTTTTTGAAATTTGATATTATATGTACAGTATATAATATATATTAGGTGAAATTTGATATTTCATGGACAGTATATAATATACATTAGGTGAAATTTGATATTATATGTACAGTATATAATATATATTTGCTGTATTTTCATATTTTTTGTATAGTATATAATGCACATTTGGTGAAATTTGATATTTTATATACAGTATATCAAATATATTTGGTGAAATTTGATATTTTATGTACAGTATATTATATATATTTGTTGAAATTTGATATTTTATGTACAGTATATAATGTATATTTGGTGAAATTTGATATTTCATATACAGTATATAATATATATTTGCTGTACTTTCATATTTTATATACAGTATATCATATATATTTTGTGAAATTTGATATTTTATGCACAGTATGTAATACATATTTAGTGTACTTTCATGTTTTATGTACAGTATATAGTATGTATTAGGCGAAATTTGATGTTTTATATACAGTATATAATATATATTTCGTCTACTTTTATATTTCATATACAGTATAAAATAAATTTGGTGTACTTTCATATTTTATGTACAGCATATAATATATATTTGGTGTACTTTCATATTTTATGTACAGTAGATAATATATATTTGGTGTACTTTCATATTTTATATACAGTATACAATATATATTTGGTGAAATTTGATATTTTATGTACAGTATATAATATATATTTGGTGAAATTTGATATTTTATATACAGTATATAATATATTTTTGGTGTACTTTCATATTTTATGAACAGTATATAATATATATTTTTTGAAATTTGATATTATATGTACAGTATATAATATATATTTGGTGAAATTTGATATTTTATGGACGGTATGTAATATATATTTCGTGAAATTTGATGTTTTGTGTACAGTATATAGTATATATTTCATGAAATTTGACATTTTATGTACATTATATAACATATATTTGGTGAAATTTGATATTTTATGTACAGTATATAATATATGTTTGGTGAAATTTGATATTTTATGTACAGTATAAAATATCTATTTGGTGTACTTTCATCTTTTATATACAGTATACAGTATATATTTGTTGAAATTTGATATTTAATGTACAGTATATAATATATATTTGGTGAAATTTGATACTGTATGTACAGTATATAATATATATTTGGTGAAATTTGATATTTTATGTACAGTATAAAATATATATTTGCTGTATTTTCATAATTTTATATAGTATATAATGCACATTTGGTGAATTTTGATATTTTATATACAGTACATCAAATATATTTGGTGAAATTTGATATTTCATGTACAGTATATTATATATATTTGTTGAAATTTGATATTTTATGTACAGTATATAATGTATATTTGGTGAAATTTGATATTTCATATACAGCATATAATATATATTTGCTGTACTTTCATATTTTACATACAGTATATCATATATATTTTGTGAAATTTGGTATTTTATGCACAGTATATAATACATATTTAGTGTACTTTCATGTTTTATGTACAGTATATAGTATATATTAGGTGAAATTTGATGTTTTATATACAGTATATAATATATATTTCGTCTACTTTCATATTTCATATACAGTATAAAATAAATTTGGTGTACTTTCATATTTTATGTACAGCATACAATATATATTTGGTGTACTTTCATATTTTATGTACAGTAGATAATATATATTTGGTGTACTTTCATATTTTATATACAGTATACAATATATATTTGGTGAAATTTTATATTTTATGTACAGTATATAATATATATTTGGTGAAATTTGATATTTTATGTACAGTATATAATATATTTTTGGTGTACTTTCATATTTTATGTACAGTATATAATATATATATTTGAAATTTGATATTATATGTACAGTATATAATATATATTTGGTGAAATTTGATATTTTATGGACAGCATATAATATATATTTGGTGAAATTTGATATTTTATTTACAGCATATAACATATATTTGGTGTACTTTCATCTTTTATGTATAGTATGTAATATATATTTTTTGAAATTTGATATTATATGTACAGTATAAAATATATATTTCGTGAAATTTGATATTTTATGGACAGTATATAATATATATTTGGTGAAATTTGATATTTTATGTACAGTATATAATATGTATTTGCTGTATTTTCATATTTTATGTATAGTATATAATATACATTTGGTGAAATTTGATATTTTATATACAGTATATCAAATACATTTGGTGAAATTTGATATTTTATGTACAGTATGTTATACATATTTGGTGTACTTTCATAATTTATGTACAATATATATTATATATTTGGTTAAATTTGATATTTTGTGTACAGTATCTAATATGCATTTGGTGTACTTTCATATTTTATTTACAGTATATAATATATATTTGCTGTACTTTGATATTTTATGTAGAGTATATAATATATATTTGGTGTACTTTCATATTTTATGTACAGTAGATAACATATTTTTGGGGTACTTTCATATTTTATGTACAGTATACAATATATATTTGGTGAAATTTGATATTTTCTGTACAGCATATAATATATATTTGGTGAAATTTGATATTTTATGTACAGTATAAAATGTCTATTTGGTGTACTTTCATCTTTTATATACAGTATACAGTATATATTTGTTGAAATTTGATATTTAATGTACAGTATATAATATATATTTGGTGAAATTTGATACTGTATGTACAGTATATAATATATATTTGGTGAAATTTGATATTTTATGTACAGTATAAAATATATATTTGCTGTATTTTCATATTTTTTGTATAGTATATAATGCACATTTGGTGAAATTTGATATTTTATATACAGTACATCAAATATATTTGGTGAAATTTGATATTTTATGTACAGTACATTATATTTATTTGTTGAAATTTGATATTTTATGTACAGTATATAATGTATATTTGGTGAAATTTGATATTTCATATACAGCATATAATATATATTTGCTGTACTTTCATATTTTACATACAGTATATCATATATATTTTGTGAAATTTGGTATTTTATGCACAGTATATAATACATATTTAGTGTACTTTCATGTTTTATGTACAGTATATAGTATATATTAGGTGAAATTTGATGTTTTATATACAGTATATAATATATATTTCGTCTACTATCATATTTCATATACAGTATATAATATATATATTTGAAATTTGATATTATATGTACAGTATATAATATATATTTGGTGAAATTTGATATTTTATGGACAGCATATTATATATATTTGGTGAAATTTGATATTTTATTTACAGCATATAACATATATTTGGTGTACTTTCATCTTTTATGTATAGTATGTAATATATATTTTTTGAAATTTGATATTATACGTACAGTATATAATATATATTTCGTAAAATTTGATATTTTATGGACAGTATATAATATATATTTGGTGAAATTTGATATTTTATGTACAGTATATAATATGTATTTGCTGTATTTTCATATTTTATGTATAGTATATAATATACATTTGGTGAAATTTGATATTTTATATACAGTATATCAAATACATTTGGTGAAATTTGATATTTTATGTACAGTATGTTATACATATTTGGTGTACTTTCATAATTTATGTACAATATATATTATATATTTTGTTAAATTTGATGTTTTGTGTACAGTATCGAATATGCATTTGGTGTACTTTCATATTTTATTTACAGTATATAATATATATTTGCTCTACTTTGATATTTTATGTAGAGTATATAATATATATTTGGTGTACTTTCATATTTTATGTACAGTAGATAACATATTTTCTGGGTACTTTCATATTTTATGTACAGTATACAATATGTATTTGGTGCAATTTGATATTTTCTGTACAGTATATAATAATATTTGGTGAATTTTGATATTTTATGTACAGTATATAATATATTTTTGGTGTACTTTCATATTTTATGTACAGTATATAATATATATTTTTTGAAATTTGATATTATATGTACAGTTTATAACATATATTTGGTGAAATTTGATATTTTATGGACAGTATATAATATATATTTGGTGAAATTTGATATTTTATGTACAGTATATAATATATATTTGGTGTACTTTCATATTTTATGTACAGTATGTCATATATATTTTTTGAAATTTGATATTATATGTACAGTATATAATATATATTTGGTGAAATTTGATATTTCATGGACAGTATATAATATACATTAGGTGAAATTTGATATTATATGTACAGTATATAATATATATTTGCTGTATTTTCATATTTCATGTATAGTATATAATGCACATTTGGTGAAATTTGATATTTTATATACAGCATATCAAATATATTTGGTGAAATTTGATATTTTATGTACAGTATATTATATATATTTGTTGAAATTTGATATTTTATGTACAGTATATAATGTATATTTGGTGAAATTTGATATTTCATATACAGTATAAAATATATATTTCCTGTACTTTCATATTTTATATACAGTATATCATATATATTTTGTGAAATTTGGTATTTTATGCACAGTATATAATACATATTTAGTGTACTTTCATGTTTTATGTACAGTATATAGTATATATTAGGTGAAATTTGATGTTTTATATACAGTATATAATATATATTTGGTGAAATTTTATACTGTATGTACAGTATATAATATATATTTGGTGAAATTTCATATTTTATGTACAGTATATAATATGTATTAGGTGAAAATTTGTATTTCATGTACAGCATATAATATATATTTGGTGTACTTTCATATTTTATGTACAGTAGATAATATATATTTGGTGTACTTTCATATTTTATGTACAGTATGTAATATATATTTTTTGAAATTTGATATTATACGTACAGAATATAATATATATTTGGTGAAATTTGATATTTTATGGACAGTATATAATATATATTTGGTGAAATTTGATATTTTATGTACAGTATATAATATGTATTTGCTGTATTTTCATATTTTATGTATAGTATATAATATACATTTGGTGAAATTTGATATTTTATATACAGTATATCAAATATGTTTGGTGAAATTTGATATTTTATGTACAGTATGTTATACATATTTGGTGTACTTTCATAATTTATGTACAATATATATTATATATTTGGTTAAATTTGATATTTTGTGTACAGTATCTAATATGCATTTGGTGTACTTTCATATTTTATTTACAGTATATAATATATATTTGCTGTACTTTGATATTTTATGTAGAGTATATAATATATATTTGGTGTACTTTCATATTTTATGTACAGTAGATAACATATTTTTGGGGTACTTTCATATTTTATGTACAGTATACAATATATATTCGGTGAAATTTGATATTTTCTGTACAGCATATAATATATATTTGGTGAAATTTGATATTTTATCTACAGTATATAATATATATTTGGTGTACTTTCATATTTTATGTACAGTATGTCATATATATTTTTTGAAATTTGATATTATATGTACAGTATATAGTATATATTTGGTGAAATTTGATATTTCATGGACAGTGTATAATATACATTAGGTGAAATTTGATATTATATGTACAGTATATAATATATATTTGCTGTATTTTCATATTTTATGTATAGTATATAATGCACATTTGGTGAAATTTGATATTTAATATACAGTATATCAAATATATTTGGTGAAATTTGATATTTTATGTACAGTATATTACATATATTTGTTGAAATTTGATATTTTATGTACAGTATATAATGTATATTTGGTGAAATTTGATATTTCATATACAGTAAATAATATATATTTGCCGTACTTTCATATTTTATATACAGTATATCATATATATTTTGTGAATTTTGGTATTTTATGCACAGTATATAATACATATTTAGTGTACTTTCATGTTTTATATGCAGTATATAGTATATATTAGGTGGAATTTGATGTTTTATATACAGTATATAATATATATTTCGTCTACTTTCATATTTCATATACAGTATAAAATAAATTTGGTGTACTTTCATATATTATGTACAGCATATAATATATATTTGGTGTACTTTCATATTTTATGTACAGTAGATAATATATATTTGGTGTACTTTCATATTTTATATACAGTATACAATATATATTTGGTGAAATTTTATATTTTATGTACAGTATATAATATATATTTGGTGAAATTTGATGTTTTATGTACAGTATATAATATATTTTTGGTGTAATTTCATATTTTATGTACAGTATATAATATATATTTTTTGAAATTTGATATTATATGTACAGTATATAATATATATTTGGTGAAATTTGATATTTTATGGACAGTATATAATATATATTTGGTGAAATTTGATATTTTATTTACAGCATATAATATATATTTGGTGTACCTTCATCTTTTATGTACAGTATGTAATATATATTTTTTGAAATTTGATATTATACGTACAGTATATAATATATATTTCGTGAAATTTGATATTTTATGGACAGTATATAATATATATTTGGTGAAATTTGATATTTTATGTACAGTATATAATATGTATTTGCTGAATTTTCATATTTTATGTATAGTATATAATATACTTTTGGTGAAATTTGATATTTTATATACAGTATATCAAATATATTTGGTGAAATTTGATATTTTATGTACAGTATGTTATACATATTTGGTGTACTTTCATAATTTATGTACAATATATATTATATATTTGGTTAAAATTGATATTTTGTGTACAGTATCTAATATGCATTTGGTGTACTTTCATATTTTATTTACAGTATATAATATATATTTGCTGTACTTTGATATTTTATGTAGAGTATATAATATATATTTGGTGTACTTTCATATTTTATGTACAGTAGATAACATATTTTTGGGGTACTTTCATATTTTATGTACAGTATACAATATATACTGTGAAATTTGATATTTTCTGTACAGTATATAATATATATTTGGTGAATTTAGATATTTTATGTACAGAATATAATATATGTTTGGTGAAATTTGATATTTTATGGACAGTATATAATATATATTTCGTGAAATTTGATGTTTTGTGTACAGTATATAGTATATATTTCATGAAATTTGATATTTTATGTTCATTATATAACATATATTTGGTGAAATTTGATATTTTATGTACAGTATTTAATATATGTTTGGTGAGATATGATATTTTGTGTACAGTATAAAATATATATTTGGTGTTCTTTCATCTTTTATGTACAGTATACAGTATATATTTGTTGAAATTTGATATTTAATGTACAGTATATAATATATATTTGGTGAAATTTGATACTGTATGTACAGTATATAATATATATTTGGTGAAATTTAATATTTAATGTACAGTATATAATATGTATTTGCTGTACTTTGATATTTTATGTACACTTTAAAATAAATATTAGTTGTAGTATGATATTTTAAATACAGTATATAACATATATTTGTTTTATTTTGTTATTTTTTGTACAGTATATAATATATATTTGGTGTAATTTGATATTATTTGTACAGTATATATTATATATTTGGTGAAATTTGATATTTTATGTACAGTATATAATATATATTTGGTTTACTTTCATATTTTTTGTACAGTACATTATATATTTGGTGAATTTTGATACTTTATGTGCAGTATATAGTATATATTTGGCAAAATTTGATATTTTATGTACAGTATATAATATATATTTGGTGTACTTTCATATTTTATGTACAGTATATAATATATATTTTTTGAAATTTGATATTATATGTACAGTTTATAACATATATTTGGTGAAATTTGATATTTTATGGACAGTATATAATATATATTTGGTGAAATTTGATATTTTATGTACAGTATATAATATATATTTGGTGTACTTTCATATTTTATGTACAGTATGTAATAAATATTTTTTGAAATTTGATATTATACATACAGTATATAAAATATATTTGGTGAAATTTGATATTTCTTGGACAGTAGATAATATACATTAGGTGAAATATGATATTATATGTACAGTATATAATATATATTTGCTGTATTTTCATATTTTTTGTATAGTATATAATCCACATTTGGTGAAATTTGATATTTTATATACAGTATATCAAATATATTTGGTGAAATTTGATATTTTATGTACAGTATATTATATATATTTGTTGAAATTTGATATTTTATGTACAGTATATAATGTATATTTGGTGAAATTTGATATTTCATATATAGTATATAATATATATTTGCTGTACTTTCATATTTTTTATACAGTACATCATATATATTTTGTGAAATTTGGTATTTTATGCACAGTATATAATATATATTTAGTGTACTTTCATGTTTTATGTACAGTATATAGTATATATTAGGTGAAATTTGATGTTTTATATACGTTATATAATATATATTTCGTCTACTTTCATATTTCATAAACAGTATAAAATAAATTTGGTGTACTTTCATATTTTATGTACAGCATATAATGTATATTTGGTGTACTTTCATATTTTATGTACAGTAGATAGTATATATTTGGTGTACTTTCATATTTTATATACAGTATACAATATATATTTGGTGAAATTTGATATTTTATGTACAGTATATAATATTTGGTGAAATTAGATATTTTATGTACAGTATATAATATATTTTTGGTGTACTTTCATATTTTATGAACAGTATATAATATATATTTTTTGAAATTTGATATTATATTTACAGAATATAATATATGTTTGGTGAAATTTGATATTTTATGGACAGTATATAATATATATTTCGTGAAATTTGATGTTTTGTGTACAGTATATAGTATATATTTCATGAAATTTGATATTTTATGTACATTATATAACATATATTTGGTCAAATTTGATATTTTATGTACAGTATATAATATATGTTTTTTGAAATTTGATATTTTATGTACAGTATAAAACATATATTTGGTGTACTTTCATCTTTTATGTACAGTATACAGTATATATTTGTTGAAATTTGATATTTAATGTACAGTATATAATATATATTTGGTGAAATTTTATACTGTATGTACAGTATATAATATATATTTGGTGAAATTTGATATTTTATGTACAGTATATAATATGTATTAGGTGAAAATTTGTATTTCATGTACAGCATATAATATATATTTGGTGTACTTTCATATTTTATGTACAGTAGATAATATATATTTGGTGTACTTTCATATTTTATATACAGTATACAATATATATTTGGTGAAATTTTATATTTTATGTACAGTATATAATATATATTTGGTGAAATTTGATATTTTATATACAGTATATAATATATTTTTGGTGTACTTTCATATTTTATGAACAGTATATAATATATATTTTTTGAAATTTGATATTATATGTACAGTATATAATATATATTTGGTGAAATTTGATATTTTATGGACGGTATATAATATATATTTGGTGAAATTTGATACTGTATGTACAGTATATAATATATATTTGGTGAAATTTAATATTTAATGTACAGTATATAATATGTATTTGCTGTACTTTGATATTTTATGTACACTTTAAAATAAATATTAGTTGTAGTATGATATTTTAAATACAGTATATAACATATATTTGTTTTATTTTGTTATTTTTTGTACAGTATATAATATATATTTGGTGTAATTTGATATTATTTGTACAGTATATATTATATATTTGGTGAAATTTGATATTTTATGTACAGTATATAATATATATTTGGTTTACTTTCATATTTTTTGTACAGTACATTATACATTTGGTGAATTTTGATACTTTATGTGCAGTATATAGTATATATTTGGCAAAATTTGATATTTTATGTACAGTATATAATATATATTTGGTGTACTTTCATATTTTATGTACAGTATATAATATATATTTTTTGAAATTTGATATTATATGTACAGTTTATAACATATATTTGGTGAAATTTGATATTTTATGGACAGTATATAATATATATTTGGTGAAATTTGATATTTTATGTACAGTATATAATATATATTTGGTGTACTTTCATATTTTATGTACAGTATGTAATATATATTTTTTGAAATTTGATATTATACGTACAGTATATAATATATATTTGGTGAAATTTGATATTTCTTGGACAGTATATAATATACATTAGGTGAAATATGATATTATATGTACAGTATATAATATATATTTGCTGTATTTTCATATTTTTTGTATAGTATATAATCCACATTTGGTGAAATTTGATATTTTATATACAGTATATCAAATATATTTGGTGAAATTTGATATTTTATGTACAGTATATTATATATATTTGTTGAAATTTGATATTTTATGTACAGTATATAATGTATATTTGGTGAAATTTGATATTTCATATATAGTATATAATATATATTTGCTGTACTTTCATATTTTTTATACAGTACATCATATATATTTTGTGAAATTTGGTATTTTATGCACAGTATATAATATATATTTAGTGTACTTTCATGTTTTATGTACAGTATATAGTATATATTAGGTGAAATTTGATGTTTTATATACGTTATATAATATATATTTTGTCTACTTTCATATTTCATAAACAGTATAAAATAAATTTGGTGTACTTTCATATTTTATGTACAGCATATAATGTATATTTGGTGTACTTTCATATTTTATGTACAGTAGATAGTATATATTTGGTGTACTTTCATATTTTATATACAGTATACAATATATATTTGGTGAAATTTGATATTTTATGTACAGTATATAATATTTGGTAAAATTAGATATTTTATGTACAGTATATAATATATTTTTGGTGTACTTTCATATTTTATGAACAGTATATAATATATATTTTTTGAAATTTGATATTATATTTACAGAATATAATATATGTTTGGTGAAATTTGATATTTTATGGACAGTATATAATATATATTTCGTGAAATTTGATGTTTTGTGTACAGTATATAGTATATATTTCATGAAATTTGATATTTTATGTACATTATATAACATATATTTGGACAAATTTGATATTTTATGTACAGTATATAATATATGTTTTTTGAAATTTGATATTTTATGTACAGTATAAAACATATATTTGGTGTACTTTCATCTTTTATGTACAGTATACAGTATATATTTGTTGAAATTTGATATTTAATGTACAGTATATAATATATATTTGGTGAAATTTTATACTGTATGTACAGTATATAATATATATTTGGTGAAATTTGATATTTTATGTACAGTATATAATATGTATTAGGTGAAAATTTGTATTTCATGTACAGCATATAATATATATTTGGTGTACTTTCATATTTTATGTACAGTAGATAATATATATTTGGTGTACTTTCATATTTTATATACAGTATACAATATATATTTGGTGAAATTTGATATTTTATGTACAGTATATAATATATATTTGGTGAAATTTGATATTTTATATACAGTATATAATATATTTTTGGTGTACTTTCATATTTTATGAACAGTATATAATATATATTTTTTGAAATTTGATATTATATGTACAGTATATAATATATATTTGGTGAAATTTGATATTTTATGGACGGTATATAATATATATTTGGTGAAATTTGATATTTTGTGTACAGTATATAATCTAGATTTGGTGTACTTTCATATCTTATGTACAGTATGTAATATATATTTTTTGAAATTTGATATTATATGTACAGTATATAATGTATATTTGGTGAAATTTGATATTTCATATATAGTATATAATATATATTTGCTGTACTTTCATATATTTTATACAGTACATCATATATATTTTGTGAAATTTGGTATTTTATGCACAGTATATTATATATATTTAGTGTACTTTCATGTTTTATGTACAGTATATAGTATATATTAGGTGAAATTTGATGTTTTATATACGTTATATAATATATATTTCGTCTACTTTCATATTTCATATACAGTATAAAATAAATTTGGTGTACTTTCATATTTTATGTACAGCATATAATGTATATTTGGTGTACTTTCATATTTTATGTACAGTAGATAGTATATATTTGGTGTACTTTCATATTTTATATACAGTATACAATATATATTTGGTGAAATTTGATATTTTATGTACAGTATATAATATTTGGTGAAATTAGATATTTTATGTACAGTATATAATATATTTTTGGTGTACTTTCATATTTTATGAACAGTATATAATATATATTTTTTGAAATTTGATATTATATGTACAGAATATAATATATGTTTGGTGAAATTTGATATTTTATGGACAGTATATAATATATATTTCGTGAAATTTGATGTTTTGTGTACAGAATATAGTATATATTTCATGAAATTTGATATTTTATGTACATTATATAACATATATTTGGTCAAATTTGATATTTTATGTACAGTATATAATATATGTTTTTTGAAATTTGATATTTTATGTACAGTATAAAACATATATTTGGTGTACTTTCATCTTTTATGTACAGTATACAGTATATATTTGTTGAAATTTGATATTTAATGTACAGTATATAATATATATTTGGTGAAATTTTATACTGTATGTACAGTATATAATATATATTTGGTGAAATTTGATATTTTATGTACAGTATATAATATGTATTAGGTGAAAATTTGTATTTCATGTACAGCATATAATATATATTTGGTGTACTTTCATATTTTATGTACAGTAGATAATATATATTTGGTGTACTTTCATATTTTATATACAGTATACAATATATATTTGGTGAAATTTGATATTTTATGTACAGTATATAATATATATTTGGTGAAATTTGATATTTTATATACAGTATATAATATATTTTTGGTGTACTTTCATATTTTATGAACAGTATATAATATATATTTTTTGAAATTTGATATTATATGTACAGTATATAATATATATTTGGTGAAATTTGATATTTTATGGACGGTATATAATATATATTTCGTGAAATTTGATGTTTTGTGTGCAGAATATAGAATATATTTCATGAAATTTGATATTTTATGTACATTATATAACATATATTTGGTGAAATTTGATATTTTATGTACAGTATATAATATATGTTTGGTGAAATTTGATATTTTATGTACAGTATAAAATATATATTTGGTGTACTTTCATCTTTTATGTACAGTACAGAGTATATATTTTTTGAAATTTGATATTATATGTACAGTATATAATATATATTTGGTGAAATTTGATACTGTATGGACAGTATATAATATATATTTGTTGAAATTTGATATTATATGTACAGTATATAATATATATTTGCTGTATTTTCATATTTTTTGTATAGTATATAATGAACATTTGGTGAAATTTGATATTTTATATACAGTATATCAAATATATTTGGTGAAATTTGATATTTTATGTACAGTATATTATATATATTTGTTGAAATTTGATATTTTATGTACAGTATATAATGTATATTTGGTGAAATTTGATATTTCATATACAGTATAAAATATATATTTGCTGTACTTTCATCTTTTATATACAGTATATCATATATATTTTGTAAAATTTGGTATTTTATTCACAGTATATAATACATATTTAGTGTACTTTCATGTTTTATGTAGAGTATATAGTATATATTAGGTGAAATTTGATGTTTTATATACAGTATATAATATATATTTCGTCTAATTTCATATTTCATATACAGTATAAAGTAAATTTGGTGTACTTTCATATTTTATGTACAGCATATAATATATATTTGGTGTACTTTCATATTTTATGTACAGTAGATAATATATATTTGGTGTATTTTCATATTTTATATACAGTATACAATATATATTTGGTGAAATTTGATATTTTCTGTACAGTATATAATATATATTTGGTGAAATTTGATATTTTATGTACACTTTAAAATAAATATTAGTTGTAGTATGATATTTTAAATACAGTATATAACATATATTTGTTTTATTTTGTTATTTTTTGTACAGTATATAATATATATTTGGTGTAATTTGATATTATTTGTACAGTATATATTATATATTTGGTGAAATTTGATATTTTATGTACAGTATATAATATATATTTGGTGTACTTTCATATTTTTTGTACAGTACATTATATATTTGGTGAATTTTGATACTTTATGTGCAGTATATAGTATATATTTGGCAAAATTTGATATTTTATGTACAGTATATAATATATATTTGGTGTACTTTCATATTTTATGTACAGTATATAATATATATTTTTTGAAATTTGATATTATATGTACAGTTTATAACATATATTTGGTGAAATTTGATATTTTATGGACAGTATATAATATATATTTGGTGAAATTTGATATTTTATGTACAGTATATAATATATATTTGGTGTACTTTCATATTTTATGTACAGTATGTAATATATATTTTTTGAAATTTGATATTATACGTACAGTATATAATATATATTTGGTGAAATTTGATATTTCCTGGACAGTATATAATATACATTAGGTGAAATTTGATATTATATGTACAGTATATAATATATATTTGCTGCATTTTCATATTTTTTGTATAGTATATAATCCACATTTGGTGAAATTTGATATTTTATATACAGTATATCAAATATATTTGGTGAAATTTGATATTTTATGTACAGTATATTATATATATTTGTTGAAATTTGATATTTTATGTACAGTATATAATGTATATTTGGTGAAATTTGATATTTCATACATAGTATATAATATATATTTGCTGTACTTTCATATTTTTTATACAGTACATCATATATATTTTGTGAAATTTGGTATTTTATGCACAGTATATTATATATATTTAGTGTACTTTCATGTTTTATGTACAGTATATAGTATATATTAGGTGAAATTTGATGTTTTATATACGTTATATAATATATATTTCGTCTACTTTCATATTTCATATACAGTATAAAATAAATTTGGTGTACTTTCATATTTTATGTACAGCATATAATGTATATTTGGTGTACTTTCATATTTTATGTACAGTAGATAGTATATATTTGGTGTACTTTCATATTTTATATACAGTATACAATATATATTTGGTGAAATTTGATATTTTATGTACAGTATATAATATTTGGTGAAATTAGATATTTTATGTACAGTATATAATATATTTTTGGTGTACTTTCATATTTTATGAACAGTATATAATATATATTTTTTGAAATTTGATATTATATGTACAGAATATAATATATGTTTGGTGAAATTTGATATTTTATGGACAGTATATAATATATATTTCGTGAAATTTGATGTTTTGTGTACAGTATATAGTATATATTTCATGAAATTTGATATTTTATGTACATTATATAACATATATTTGGTCAAATTTGATATTTTATGTACAGTATATAATATATGTTTTTTGAAATTTGATATTTTATGTACAGTATAAAACATATATTTGGTGTACTTTCATCTTTTATGTACAGTATACATTATATATTTGTTGAAATTTGATATTTAATGTACAGTATATAATATATATTTGGTGAAATTTTATACTGTATGTACAGTATATAATATATATTTGGTGAAATTTGATATTTTATGTACAGTATATAATATGTATTAGGTGAAAATTTGTATTTCATGTACAGCATATAATATATATTTGGTGTACTTTCATATTTTATGTACAGTAGATAATATATATTTGGTGTACTTTCATATTTTATGTACAGTATGTAATATATATTTTTTGAAATTTGATATTATACGTACAGAATATAATATATATTTGGTGAAATTTGATATTTTATGGACAGTATATAATATATATTTGGTGAAATTTGATATTTTATGTACAGTATATAATATGTATTTGCTGTATTTTCATATTTTATGTATAGTATATAATATTCATTTGGTGAAATTTGATATTTTATATACAGTATATCAAATATGTTTGGTGAAATTTGATATTTTATGTACAGTATGTTATACATATTTGGTGTACTTTCATAATTTATGAACAATGTATATTATATATTTGGTTAAATTTGATATTTTGTGTACAGTATCTAATATGCATTTGGTGTACTTTCATATTTTATTTACAGTATATAATATATATTTGCTGTACTTTGATATTTTATGTAGAGTATATAATATATATTTGGTGTACTTTCATATTTTATGTACAGTAGATAACATATTTTTGGGGTACTTTCATATTTTATGTACAGTATACAATATATATTTGGTGAAATTTGATATTTTCTATACAGCATATAATATATATTTGGTGAAATTTGATATTTTATCTACAGTATATAATATATATTTGGTGTATTTTCATATTTTATGTACAGTATGTCATATATATTTTTTGAAATTTGATATTATATGTACAGTATATAGTATATATTTGGTGAAATTTGATATTTCATGGACAGTGTATAATATACATTAGGTGAAATTTGATATTATATGTACAGTATATAATATATATTTGCTGTATTTTCATATTTTATGTATAGTATATAATGCACATTTTGTGAAATTTGATATTTTATATACAGTATATCAAATATATTTGGTGAAATTTGATATTTTATGTACAGTATATTACATATATTTGTTGAAATTTGATATTTTATGTACAGTATATAATGTATATTTGGTGAAATTTGATATTTCATATACAGTAAATAATATATATTTGCCGTACTTTCATATTTTATATACAGTATATCATATATATTTTGTGAATTTTGGTATTTTATGCACAGTATATAATACATATTTAGTGTACTTTCATGTTTTATATGCAGTATATAGTATATATTAGGTGGAATTTGATGTTTTATATACAGTATATAATATATATTTCGTCTACTTTCATATTTCATATACAGTATAAAATAAATTTGGTGTACTTTCATATATTATGTACAGCATATAATATATATTTGGTGTACTTTCATATTTTATGTACAGTAGATAATATATATTTGGTGTACTTTCATATTTTATATACAGCATACAATATATATTTGGTGAAATTTTATATTTTATGTACAGTATATAATATATATTTGGTGAAATTTGATGTTTTATGTACAGTATATAATATATTTTTGGTGTAATTTCATATTTTATGTACAGTATATAATATATATTTTTTGAAATTTGATATTATATGTACAGTATATAATATATATTTGGTGATATTTGATATTTTATGGACAGTATATAATATATATTTGGTGAAATTTGATATTTTATTTACAGCATATAATATATATTTGGTGTACCTTCATCTTTTATGTACAGTATGTAATATATATTTTTTGAAATTTGATATTATACGTACAGTATATAATATATATTTCGTGAAATTTGATATTTTATGGACAGTATATAATATATATTTGGTGAAATTTGATATTTTATGTACAGTATATAATATGTATTTGCTGAATTTTCATATTTTATGTATAGTATATAATATACTTTTGGTGAAATTTGATATTTTATATACAGTATATCAAATATATTTGGTGAAATTTGATATTTTATGTACAGTATGTTATACATATTTGGTGTACTTTCATAATTTATGTACAATATATATTATATATTTGGTTAAAATTGATATTTTGTGTACAGTATCTAATATGCATTTGGTGTACTTTCATATTTTATTTACAGTATATAATATATATTTGCTGTACTTTGATATTTTATGTAGAGTATATAATATATATTTGGTGTACTTTCATATTTTATGTACAGTAGATAACATATTTTTGGGGTACTTTCATATTTTATGTACAGTATACAATATATATTTGGTGAAATTTGATATTTTCTGTACAGTATATAATATATATTTGGTGAATTTAGATATTTTATGTACAGAATATAATATATGTTTGGTGAAATTTGATATTTTATGGACAGTATATAATATATATTTCGTGAAATTTGATGTTTTGTGTACAGTATATAGTATATATTTCATGCAATTTGATATTTTATGTTCATTATATAACATATATTTGGTGAAATTTGATATTTTATGTACAGTATTTAATATATGTTTGGTGAGATATGATATTTTGTGTACAGTATAAAATATATATTTGGTGTTCTTTCATCTTTTATGTACAGTATACAGTATATATTTGTTGAAATTTGATATTTAATGTACAGTATATAATATATATTTGGTGAAATTTGATACTGTATGTACAGTATATAATATATATTTGGTGAAATTTAATATTTAATGTACAGTATATAATATGTATTTGCTGTACTTTGATATTTTATGTACACTTTAAAATAAATATTAGTTGTAGTATGATATTTTAAATACAGTATATAACATATATTTGTTTTATTTTGTTATTTTTTGTACAGTATATAATATATATTTGGTGTAATTTGATATTATTTGTACAGTATATATTATATATTTGGTGAAATTTGATATTTTATGTACAGTATATAATATATATTTGGTTTACTTTCATATTTTTTGTACAGTACATTATATATTTGGTGAATTTTGATACTTTATGTGCAGTATATAGTATATATTTGGCAAAATTTGATATTTTATGTACAGTATATAATATATATTTGGTGTACTTTCATATTTTATGTACAGTATATAATATATATTTTTTGAAATTTGATATTATATGTACAGTTTATAACATATATTTGGTGAAATTTGATATTTTATGGACAGTATATAATATATATTTGGTGAAATTTGATATTTTATGTACAGTATGTAATATATATTTGGTGTACTTTCATATTTTATGTACAGTATGTAATATATATTTTTTGAAATTTGATATTATACGTACAGTATATAATATATATTTGGTGAAATTTGATATTTCATGGACAGTATATAATATACATTAGGTGAAATATGATATTATATGTACAGTATATAATATATATTTCCTGTATTTTCATATTTTTTGTATAGTATATAATGCACATTTGGTGAAATTTGATATTTTATATACAGTATATCAAATATATTTGGTGAAATTTGATATTTTATGTACAGTATATTATATATATTTGTTGAAATTTGATATTTTATGTACAGTATATAATGTATATTTGGTGAAATTTGATATTTCATATACAGTATATAATATATATTTGCTGTACTTTCATATTTTATATACAGTATATCATATATATTTTGTGAAATTTGATATCTTATGCACAGTATGTAATACATATTTAGTGTACTTTCATGTTTTATGTACAGTATATAGTATATATTAGGTGAAATTTGATGTTTTATATACAGTATATAATATATATTTCGTCTACTTTCATATTTCATATACAGTATAAAATAAATTTGATGTACTTTCATATTTTATGTACAGCATATAATATATATTTGGTGTACTTTCATATTTTATGTACAGTAGATAATATATATTTGGTGTACTTTCATATTTTATATACAGTATACAATATATATTTGGTGAAATTTGATATTTTATGTACAGTATATAATATATATTTGGTGAAATTTGATATTTTATATACAGTATATAATATTTTTTGGTGTACTTTCATATTTTATGAACAGTATATAATATATATTTTTTGAAATTTGATATTATATGTACTGTATATAGTATATATTTGGTGAAATTTGATACTTTATTGACGGTATATAATATATATTTCGTGAAATTTGATGTTTTGTGTACAGTATATAGTATATATTTCATGAAATTTGATATTTTATGTACATTATATAACATATATTTGGTGAAATTTGATATTTTATGTACAGTATATAATATATGTTTGGTGAAATTTGATATTTTATGTACAGTATAAAATATATATTTGGTGTACTTTCATCTTTTATGTACAGTATACAGTATATATTTGTTGAAATTTGATACTTAATGTACAGTATATAATATATATTTGGTGAAATTTGATACTGTATGTACAGTATATAATATATATTTGGTGAAATTTGATATTTTATGTACAGTATATAATATATATTTGCTGTATTTTCATATATTTTGTATAGTATATAATGCACATTTGGTGAAATTTGATATTTTATATACAGTATATCAAATATATTTGGTGAAATTTGATATTTTATGTACAGTATATTATATATATTTGTTGAAATTTGATATTTTATGTACAGTATATAATGTATATTTGGTGAAATTTGATATTTCATATACAGTATATAATATATATTTGCTGTACTTTCATATTTTATATACAGTATATCATATATATTTTGTGAAATTTGGTATTTTATGCACAGTATATAATACATATTTAGTGTACTTTCATGTTTTATGTACAGTATATAGTATATATTAGGTGAAATTTGATGTTTTATATACAGTATATAATATATATTTCATCTACTTTCATATTTCGTATACAGTATAAAATAAATTTGCTGTACTTTCATATTTTATGTACAGCATATAATATATATTTGGTGTACTTTCATATTTTATGTACAGTAGATAATATATATTTGGTGTACTTTCATATTTTATATACAGTATACAATATATATTTGGTGAAATTTTATATTTCATGTACAGTATATAATATATATTTGGTGAAATTTGATATTTTATGTACAGTATATAATATATTTTTGGTGTACTTTCATATTTTATGTACAGTATATAATATATAGTTTTTGAAATTTGATATTATATGTACAGTATATAATATATATTTGGTGAAATTTGATATTTTATGGACAGTATATAATATATATTTGGTGAAATTTGATATTTCATGGACAGTATATAATATACATTAGGTGAAATATGATATTATATGTACAGTATATAATATATATTTGCTGTATTTTCATATTTTTTGTATAGTATATAATGCACATTTGGTGAAATTTGATATTTTATATACAGTATATCAAATATATTTGGTGAAATTTGATATTTTATGTACAGTATATTATATATATTTGTTGAAATTTGATATTTCATATACAGTATATAATATATATTTGCTGTACTTTCATATTTTATATACAGTATATCATATATATTTTGTGAAATTTGATATCTTATGCACAGTATATAATACATATTTAGTGTACTTTCATGTTTTATGTACAGTATATAGTATATATTAGGTGAAATTTGATGTTTTAGATACAGTATATAATATATATTTCGTCTACTTTCATATTTCATATACAGTATAAAATAAATTTGGTGTACTTTCATATTTTATGTACAGCATATAATATATATTTGGTGTACTTTCATATTTTATGTACAGTAGATAATATATATTTGGTGTACTTTCATATTTTATATACAGTATACAATATATATTTGGTGAAATTTTATATTTTATGTACAGTATATAATATATATTTGGTGAAATTTGATACTTTATGTACAGTATATAATATATTTTTGGTGTACTTTCATATTTTATGTACAGTATATAATATATCTTTTTTGAAATTTGATATAATATGTACAGTATATAATATATATTTGGTGAAATTTGATGTTTTATGGACAGTATATAATATATATTTGGTGAAATTTGATATTTTATGTACAGGATATAATATGTATTTGCTGTACTTTGATATTTTATGTACACTTTAAAATAAATATTAGGTGTAGTATGATATTTTAAATACAGTATATAACATATATTTGTTTTATTTTGTTATTTTTTGTACAGTATATAATATATATTTGGTGTAATTTGATATTATTTGTACAGTATATATTATATATTTGGTGAAATTTGATAGTTTATGTAGAGTATATAATATATATTTGGTGTACTTTCATATTTTTTGTACAGTACATTATATATTTTGTGAATTTTGATTCTTTATGTGCAGTATATACTATATATTTGGCAAAATTTGATATTTTATGTACAGTATATAATATATATTTGGTGTACTTTCATATTTTATGTACATTAGATAGTATATATTTGGTGTACTTTCATATTTTATATACAGTATGCAATATATATTTGGTGAAATTTGATATTTTATGTACAGTATATAATATATATTTGGTGAAATTTGACATTTTATGTACAGTATATAATATATTTTTGGTGTACTTTCATATTTTATGAACAGTATATAATATATATTTTTTGAAATTTGATGTTATATGTACAGAATATAATATATATTTGGTGAAATTTGATATTTTATGGACAGTATATAATATATATTTCGTGAAATTTGATGTTTTGTGTACAGTATATAGTATATATTTCATGAAATTTGATATTTTATGTACATTATATAACATATATTTGGTGAAATTTGATATTTTATGTACAGTATATAATATATGTTTGGTGAAATTTGATATTTTGTTTACAGTATAAAATATATATTTGGTGTTCTTTCATCTTTTATGTACAGTATACAGTATATAATTGTTGAAATTTGATATTTAATGTACAGTATATAATATATATTTGGTGAAATTTGATACTGTATGTACAGTATATAATATATATTTGGTGAAATTTAATATTTAATGTACAGTATATAATATGTATTTGCTGTACTTTGATATTTTATGTACACTTTAAAATAAATATTAGTTGTAGTATGATATTTTAAATACAGTATATAACATATATTTGTTTTATTTTGTTATTTTTTGTACAGTATATAATATATATTTGGTGTAATTTGATATTATTTGTACAGTATATATTATATATTTGGTGAAATTTGATATTTTATGTACAGTATATAATATATATTTGGTTTACTTTCATATTTTTTGTACAGTACATTATATATTTGGTGAATTTTGATACTTTATGTGCAGTATATAGTATATATTTGGCAAAATTTGATATTTTATGTACAGTATATAATATATATTTTTTGAAATTTGATATTATATGTACAGTTTATAACATATATTTGGTGAAATTTGATATTTTATGGACAGTATATAATATATATTTGGTGAAATTTGATATTTTATGTACAGTATATAATATATATTTGGTGTACTTTCATATTTTATGTACAGTATGTAATATATATTTTTTGAAATTTGATATTATACGTACTGTATATAATATATATTTGGTGAAATTTGATATTTCATGGACAGTATATAATATACATTAGGTGAAATAAGATATTATATGTACAGTATATAATATATATTTGCTGTATTTTCATATTTTTTGTATAGTATATAATGCACATTTGGTGAAATTTGATATTTTATATACAGTATATCAAATATATTTGGTGAAATTTGATATTTTATATACAGTATATCAAATATATTTGGTGAAATTTGATATTTTATGTACAGTATATTATATATATTTGTTGAAATTTGATATTTTATGTACAGTATATAATGTATATTTGGTGAAATTTGATATTTCATATACAGTATATAATATATATTTGCTGTACTTTCATATTTTATATACAGTATATCATATATATTTTGTGAAATTTGATATCTTATACACAGTATGTAATACATATTTAGTGTACTTTCATGTTTTATGTACAGTATATAGTATATATTAGGTGAAATTTGATGTTTTATATACAGTATATAATATATATTTCGTCTACTTTCATATTTCATATACAGTATAAAATAAATTTGGTGTACTTTCATATTTTATGTACAGCATATATTATATATTTGGTGTACTTTCATATTTTATGTACAGTAGATAATATATATTTGGTGTACTTTCATATTTTATATACAGTATACAATATATATTTGGTGAAATTTGATATTTTATGTACAGTATATATTATATATTTGGTGAAATTTGATATTTTATGTACAGTATATAATATATATTTGGTTTACTTTCATATTTTTTGTACAGTACATTATATATTTGGTGAATTTTGATACTTTATGTGCAGTATATAGTATATATTTGGCAAATTTTGATATTTTATGTACAGTATATAATATATATTTGGTGTACTTTCATATTTTATGTTCAGTATATAATATATATTTTTTGAAATTTGATATTATATGTACAGTTTATAACATATATTTGGTGAAATTTGATATTTTATGGACAGTATATAATATATATTTGGTGAAATTAGATATTTTATGTACAGTATAAAATATATATTTGGTGTACTTTCATCTTTTATGTACAGTATGTAATATAGATTTTTTGAAATTTGATATTATAAGTACAGTATATAATATATATTTGGTGAAATTTGATATTTCATGGACAGTATATAATATACATTAGGTGAAATATGATATTATATGAACAGTATATAATATATATTTGCTGTATTTTCATATTTTTTGTATAGTATATGATGCACATTTGGTGAAATTTGATATTTTATATACAGTATATCAAATATATTTGGTGAAATTTGATATTTTATGTACAGTAAATAATATATATTTGTTGAAATTTGATATTTTATGTACAGTATATAATGTATATTTGGTGAAATTTGATATTTCATATACAGTATATAATATATATTTGCTGTACTTTCATATTTTATATACAGTATATCATATATATTTTGTGAAATTTGATATCTTATGCACAGTATGTAATACATATTTAGTGTACTTTCATGTTTTATGTACAGTATATAGTATATAATAGGTGAAATTTGATGTTTTATATACAGTATATAATATATATTTCCTCTACTTTCATATTTCATATACAGTATAAAATAAATTTGGTGTACTTTCATATTTTATGTACAGCATATAATATATATTTGGTGTACTTTCATATTTTATGTACAGCATATAATATTTATTTGGTGTACTTTCATATTTTATGTACAGTAGATAATATATATTTGGTGTACTTTCAAATTTTATATACAGTATACAATATATATTTGGTGAAATTTGATATTTCATGTACAGTATATAATATATATTTGGTGAAATTTGATATTTTATATACAGTATATAATATATTTTTGGTGTACTTTCATATTTTATGAACAGTATATAATATATATTTTTTGAAATTTGATATTATATGTACAGTATATAATATATATTTGGTGAATTTTGATATTTTATGGACGGTATATAATATATATTTCGTGAAATTTGATGTTTTGTGTACAGTATATAGTATATATTTCATGAAATTTGATATTTTATGTACATTATATAACATATATTTGGTGAAATTTGATATTTTATGTGCAGTATATAATATATGTTTGGTGAAATTTGATATTTTATGTACAGTATAAAATATATATTTGGTGTACTTTCATCTTTTATGTACAGTATACAGTATATATTTGTTGAAATTTGATATTTAATGTACAGTATATAGTATATATTTGGTGAAATTTGATACTGTATGTACAGTATATAATATATATTTGGTGAAATTTGATATTTTATGTACAGTATATAATATATATTTGCTGTATTTTCATATTTTTTGTATAGTATATAATGCACATTTGGTGAAATTTGATATTTTATATACAGTATATCAAACATATTTGGTGAAATTTGATATTTTATGTACAGTATATTATATATATTTGTTGAAATTTGATATTTTATGTACAGTATATAATGTATATTTGGTGAAATTTGATATTTCATATACAGTATATAACATATATTTGCTGTACTTTCATATTTTATATACAGTATATCATATATATTTTGTGAAATTTGGTATTTTATGCACAGTATATAATACATATTTAGTGTACTTTCATGTTTTATGTACAGTATATAGTATATATTAGGTGAAATTTGATGTTTTATATACAGTATATAATATATATTTCATCTACTTTCATATTTCATATACAGTATAAAATAAATTTGGTGTACTTTCATATTTTATGTACAGCATATAATATATATTTGGTGAAATTTGATAGTTTATGTAGAGTATATAATATATATTTGGTGTACTTTCATATTTTTTGAACAGTACATTATATATTTTGTGAATTTTGATACTTTATGTGCAGTATATAGTATATATTTGGCAAAATTTGATATTTTATGTACAGTATATAATATATATTTGGTGTACTTTCATATTTTATGTACATTAGATAGTATATATTTGGTGTACTTTCATATTTTATATACAGTATACAATATATATTTGTTGAAATTTGATATTTTATGTACAGTATATAATATATATTTGGTGAAATTTGATATTTTATGTACAGTATATAATATATTTTTGGTGTACTTTCATATTTTATGAACAGTATATAATATATATTTTTTGAAATTTGATATTATATGTACAGAATATAATATATATTTGGTGAAATTTGATATTTTATGGACAGTATATAATATATATTTCGTGAAATTTGATGTTTTGTGTACAGTATATAGTATATATTTCATGAAATTTGATATTTTATGTACATTATATAACATATTTGGTGAAATTTGATATTTTATGTACAGTATATAATATATGTTTGGTGAAATTTGATATTTTGTGTACAGTATAAAATATATATTTGGTGTACTTTCATCTTTTATGTACAGTATACAGTATATATTTGTTGAAATTTGATATTTAATGTACAGTATATAATATATATTTGGTGAAATTTGATACTGTATGTACAGTATATAATATATATTTGGTGAAATTTAATATTTAATGTACAGTATATAATATGTATTTGCTGTACTTTGATATTTTATGTACACTTTAAAATAAATATTAGGTGTAGTATGATATTTTAAATACAGTATATAACATATATTTGTTTTATTTTGTTATTTTTTGTACAGTATATAATATATATTTGGTGTAATTTGATATTATTTGTACAGTATATATTATATATTTAGTGAAATTTGATATTTTATGTACAGTATATAATATATATTTGGTTTACTTTCATATTTTTTGTACAGTACATTATATATTTGGTGAATTTTGATACTTTATGTGCAGTATATAGTATATATTTGGCAAAATTTGATATTTTATGTACAGTATATAATATATATTTGGTGTACTTTCATATTTTATGTACAGTATATAATATATATTTTTTGAAATTCGATATTATATGTACAGTTTATAACATATATTTGGTGAAATTTGATATTTTATGGACAGTACATAATATATATTTGGTGAAATTTGATATTTTATGTACAGTATAAAATATATATTTGGTGTACTTTCATATTTTATGTACAGTATGTAATATATATTTTTTGAAATTTGATATTATATGTACAGTATATAATATATATTTGGTGAAATTTGATATTTCATGGACAGTATATAATATACATTAGGTGAAATTTGATATTATATGTACAGTATATAATATATATTTGCTGTATTTTCATATTTTTTGTATAGTATATAATGAACATTTGGTGAAATTTGATATTTTATATACAGTATATCAAATATATTTGGTGAAATTTGATATTTTATGTACAGTATATTATATATATTTGTTGAAATTTGATATTTTATGTACAGTATATAATGTATATTTGGTGAAATTTGATATTTCATATACAGTATAAAATATATATTTGCTGTACTTTCATCTTTTATATACAGTATATCATATATATTTTGTAAAATTTGGTATTTTATTCACAGTATATAATACATATTTAGTGTACTTTCATGTTTTATGTAGAGTATATAGTATATATTAGGTGAAATTTGATGTTTTATATACAGTATATAATATATATTTCGTCTAATTTCATATTTCATATACAGTATAAAATAAATTTGGTGTACTTTCATATTTTATGTACAGCATATAATATATATTTGGTGTACTTTCATATTTTATGTACAGTAGATAATATATATTTGGTGTATTTTCATATTTTATATACAGTATACAATATATATTTGGTGAAATTTGATATTTTCTGTACAGTATATAATATATATTTGGTGAAATTTGATATTTTATGTACAGTATATAATATATTTTTGGTGTACTTTCATATTTTATGTACAGTATATAACATATATTTGGTGTACTTTCATCTTTTATGTACAGTATGTCATATATATTTTTTGAAATTTGATATTATATGTACAGTTTATAACATATATTTGGTGAAATTTGATATTTTATGGACAGTATATAATATATATTTGGTGAAATTTGATATTTATGTACAGTATATAATATATATTTGGTGTACTTTCATATTTTTTCTACAGTACATTATATATTTTGTGAATTTTGATTCTTTATGTGCAGTATATAGTATATATTTGGCAAAATTTGATATTTTATGTACAGTATATAATATATATTTGGTGTACTTTCATATTTTATGTACAGTAGATAACATATTTTTGGGGTACTTTCATATTTTATGTACAGTATAAAATATATATTTGGTGAAATTTGATATTTTCTGTACAGCATATAATATATATTTGGTGAAATTTGATATTTTATGTACAGTATATAATATATTTTTGGTGTACTTTCATATTTTATGTACAGTATATAATATATATTTTTTGAAATTTGATATTATATGTACAGTTTATAACATATATTTGGTGAAATTTGATATTTTATGGACAGTATATAATATATATTTGGTGAAATTTGATATTTTATGTACAGTATATAATATATATTTGGTGTACTTTCATATTTTATGTACAGTATGTAATATATATTTTTTGAAATTTGATATTATATGTACAGTATATAATATATATTTGGTGAAATTTGATATTTCATGGACAGTATATAATATACATTAGGTGAAATTTGATATTATATGTACAGTATATAATATATATTTGCTGTATTTTCATATTTTTTGTATAGTATATAATGAACATTTGGTGAAATTTGATATTTTATATACAGTATATCAAATATATTTGGTGAAATTTGATATTTTATGTACAGTATATTATATATATTTGTTGAAATTTGATATTTTATGCACAGTATATAATGTATATTTGGTGAAATTTGATATTTCGTATACAGTATATAATATATATTTGCTGTACTTTCATCTTTTATATACAGTATATCATATATATTTTGTAAAATTTGGTATTTTATGCACAGTATATAATACATATTTAGTGTACTTTCATGTTTTATGTACAGTATATAGTATATATTAGGTGAAATTTGAGGTTTTATATACAGTATATAATATATATTTCGTCTAATTTCATATTTCATATACAGTATAAAATAAATTTGGTGTACTTTCATATTTTATGTACAGCATATAATATATATTTGGTGTACTTTCATATTTTATGTACAGTAGATAATATATATTTGGTGTACTTTCATATTTTATATACAGTATACAATATATATTTGGTGAAATTTTATATTTTATGTACAGTATATAATATATATTTGGTGAAATTTGATACTTTATGTACAGTATATAATATATTTTTGGTGTACTTTCATATTTTATGTACAGTATATAATATATCTTTTTTGAAATTTGATATAATATGTACAGTATATAATATATATTTGGTGAAATTTGATATTTTATGGACAGTATATAATATATATTTGGTGAAATTTGATATTTTATGTACAGCATATAATATGTATTTGCTGTACTTTGATATTTTATGTACACTTTAAAATAAATATTAGGTGTAGTATGATATTTTAAATACAGTATATAACATATATTTGTTTTATTTTGTTATTTTTTGTACAGTATATAATATATATTTGGTGTAATTTGATATTATTTGTACAGCATATATTATATATTTGGTGAAATTTGATAGTTTATGTAGAGTATATAATATATATTTGGTGTACTTTCATATTTTTTGTACAGTACATTATATATTTTGTGAATTTTGATTCTTTATGTGCAGTATATAGTATATATTTGGCAAAATTTGATATTTTATGTACAGTATATAATATATATTTGGTGTACTTTCATATTTTATGTACATTAGATAGTATATATTTGGTGTACTTTCATATTTTATATACAGTATGCAATATATATTTGGTGAAATTTGATATTTTATGTACAGTATATAATATATATTTGGTGAAATTTGATATTTTATGTACAGTATATAATATATTTTTGGTGTACTTTCATATTTTATGAACAGTATATAATATATATTTTTTGAAATTTGATGTTATATGTACAGAATATAATATATATTTGGTGAAATTTGATATTTTATGGACAGTATATAATATATATTTCGTGAAATTTGATGTTTTGTGTACAGTATATAGTATATATTTCATGAAATTTGGTATTTTATGTACATTATATAACATATATTTGGTGAAATTTGATATTTTATGTACAGTATATAATAGATGTTTGGTGAAATTTGATATTTTGTTTACAGTATAAAATATATATTTGGTGTTCTTTCATCTTTTATGTACAGTATACAGTATATATTTGTTGAAATTTGATATTTAATGTACAGTATATAATATATATTTGGTGAAATTTGATACTGTATGTACAGTATATAATATATATTTGGGGAAATTTAATATTTAATGTACAGTATATAATATGTATTTGCTGTACTTTGATATTTTATGTACACTTTAAAATAAATATTAGTTGTAGTATGATATTTTAAATACAGTATATAACATATATTTGTTTTATTTTGTTATTTTTTGTACAGTATATAATATATATTTGGTGTAATTTGATATTATTTGTACAGTATATATTATATATTTGGTGAAATTTGATATTTTATGTACAGTATATAGTATATATTTGGTTTACTTTCATATTTTTTGTACAGTACATTATATATTTGGTGAATTTTGATACTTTATGTGCAGTATATAGTATATATTTGGCAAAATTTGATATTTTATGTACAGTATATAATATATATTTGGTGTACTTTCATATTTTATGTACAGTATATAATATATATTTTTTGAAATTTGATATTATATGTACAGTTTATAACATATATTAGGTGAAATTTGATATTTTATGGACAGTATATAATATATATTTGGTGAAATTTGATATTTTATGTACAGTATATAATATATATTTGGTGTACTTTCATATTTTATGTACAGTATGTAATATATATTTTTTGAAATTTGATATTATACATACAGTATATAATATATATTTGGTGAAATTTGATATTTCATGGAGAGTATATAATATACATTAGGTGAAATATGATATTATATGTACAGTATATAATATATATTTGCTGTATTTTCATACTTTTTGTATAGTATATAATGCACATTTGGTGAAATTTGATATTTTATATACAGTATATCAAATATATTTGGTGAAATTTGATATTTTATGTACAGTATATTATATATATTTGTTGAAATTTGATATTTCATATACAGTATATAATATATATTTGCTGTACTTTCATATTTTATATACAGTATATCATATATATTTTGTGAAATTTGATATATTATGCACAGTATGTAATACATATTTAGTGTACTTTCATGTTTTATGTACAGTATATAGTATATATTAGGTGAAATTTGATGTTTTATATACAGTATATAATATATATTTCGTCTACTTTCATATTTCATATACAGTATAAAATAAATTTGATGTACTTTCATATTTTATGTACAGCATATAATATATATTTGGTGTACTTTCATATTTTATGTACAGCAGATAATATATATTTGGTGTACTTTCATATTTTATATACAGTATACAATATATATTTGGTGAAATTTGATATTTTATGTACAGTATATAATATATATTTGGTGAAATTTGATATTTTATATACAGTATATAATATATTTTTGGTGTACTTTCATATTTTATGAACAGTATATAATATATATTTTTTGAAATTTGATGTTATATGTACAGAATATAATATATATTTGGTGAAATTTGATATTTTATGGACAGTATATAATATATATTTCGTGAAATTTGATGTTTTGTTTACAGTATATAGTATATATTTCATGAAATTTGATATTTTATGTACATTATATAACATATATTTGGTGAAATTTGATATTTTATGTACAGTATATAATATATGTTTGGTGAAATTTGATATTTTGTGTACAGTATAAAATATATATTTGGTGTTCTTTCACCTTTTATGTACAGTATACAGTATATATTTGTTGAAATTTGATATTTAATGTACAGTATATAATATATATTTGGTGAAATTTGATACTGTATGTACAGTATATAATATATATTTGGTGAAATTTAATATTTAATGTACAGTATATAATATGTATTTGCTGTACTTTGATATTTTATGTACACTTTAAAATAAATATTAGTTGTAGTATGATATTTTAAATACAGTATAAAACATATATTTGTTTTATTTTGTTATTTTTTGTACAGTATATAATATATATTTGGTGTAATTTGATATTATTTGTACAGTATATATTATATATTTGGTGAAATTTGATATTTTATGTACAGTATATAATATATATTTGGTTTACTTTCATATTTTTTGTACAGTACATTATATATTTGGTGAATTTTGATACTTTATGTGCAGTATATAGTATATATTCGGCAAAATTTGATATTTTATGTACAGTATATAATATATATTTGGTGTACTTTCATATTTTATGTACAGTATATAATATATATTTTTTGAAATTTGATATTATATGTACAGTTTATAACATATATTTGGTGAAATTTGATATTTTATGGACAGTATATAATATATATTTGGTGAAATTTGATATTTTATGTACAGTATATAATATATATTTGGTGTACTTTCATCTTTTATGTACAGTATGTAATATATATTTTTTGAAATTTGATATTATACATACAGTATATAATATATATTTGGTGAAATTTGATATTTCATGGACAGTATATAATATACATTAGGTGAAATATGATATTATATGTACAGTATATAATATATATTTGCTGTATTTTCATATTTTTTGTATAGTATATAATGCACTTTTGGTGAAATTTGATATTTTATATACAGTATATCAAATATATTTGGTGAAATTTGATATTTTATGTACAGTATATTATATATATTTGTTGAAATTTGATATTTCATATACAGTATATAATATATATTTGCTGTACTTTCATATTTTATATACAGTATATCATATATATTTTGTGAAATTTGATATCTTATGCACAGTATATAATACATATTTAGTGTACTTTCATGTTTTATGTACAGTATATAGTATATATTAGGTGAAATTTGATGTTTTATATACAGTATATAATATATATTTCGTCTACTTTCATATTTCATATACAGTATAAAATAAATTTGGTGTACTTTCATATTTTATGTACAGCATATAATATATATTTGGTGTACTTTCATATTTTATGTACAGTAGATAATATATATTTGGTGTACTTTCATATTTTATATACAGTGTACAATATATATTTGGTGAAATTTTATATTTTATGTACAGTATATAATATATATTTGGTGAAATTTGATACTTTATGTACAGTATATAATATATTTTTGGTGTACTTTCATATTTTATGTACAGTATGTAATATATCTTTTTTGAAATTTGATATAATATGTACAGTATATAATATATATTTGGTGAAATTTGATATTTTATGGACAGTATATAATATATATTTGGTGAAATTTGATATTTTATGTACAGCATATAATATGTATTTGCTGTACTTTGATATTTTATGTACACTTTAAAATAAATATTAGGTGTAGTATGATATTTTAAATACAGTATATAACATATATTTGTTTTATTTTGTTATTTTTTGTACAGTATATAATATATATTTGGTGTAATTTGATATTATTTGTACAGTATATATTATATATTTGGTGAAATTTGATAGTTTATGTAGAGTATATAATATATATTTGGTGTACTTTCATATTTTTTGTACAGTACATTATATATTTTGTGAATTTTGATTCTTTATGTGCAGTATAGAGTATATATTTGGCAAAATTTGATATTTTATGTACAGTATATAATATATATTTGGTGTACTTTCATATTTTATGTACATTAGATAGTATATATTTGGTGTACTTTCATATTTTATATACAGTATGCAATATATATTTGGTGAAATTTGATATTTTATGTACAGTATATAATATATATTTGGTGAAATTTGATATTTTATGTACAGTATATAATATATTTTTGGTGTACTTTCATATTTTATGAACAGTATATAATATATATTTTTTGAAATTTGATGTTATATGTACAGAATATAATATATATTTGGTGAAATTTGATATTTTATGGACAGTATATAATATATATTTCGTGAAATTTGATGTTTTGTGTACAGTATATAGTATATATTTCATGAAATTTGATATTTTATGTACATTATATAACATATATTTGGTGAAATTTGATATTTTATGTACAGTATATAATATATGTTTGGTGAAATTTGATATTTTGTTTACAGTATAAAATATATATTTGGTGTTCTTTCATCTTTTATGTACAGTATACAGTATATAATTGTTGAAATTTGATATTTAATGTACAGTATATAATATATATTTGGTGAAATTTGATACTGTATGTACAGTATATAATATATATTTGGTGAAATTTAATATTTAATGTACAGTATATAATATGTATTTGCTGTACTTTGATATTTTATGTACACTTTAAAATAAATATTAGTTGTAGTATGATATTTTAAATACAGTATATAACATATATTTGTTTTATTTTGTTATTTTTTGTACAGTATATAATATATATTTGGTGTAATTTGATATTATTTGTACAGTATATATTATATATTTGGTGAAATTTGATATTTTATGTACAGTATATAATATATATTTGGTTTACTTTCATATTTTTTGTACAGTACATTATATATTTGGTGAATTTTGATACTTTATGTGCAGTATATAGTATATATTTGGCAAAATTTGATATTTTATGTACAGTATATAATATATATTTTTTGAAATTTGATATTATATGTACAGTTTATAACATATATTTGGTGAAATTTGATATTTTATGGACAGTATATAATATATATTTGGTGAAATTTGATATTTTATGTACAGTATATAATATATATTTGGTGTACTTTCATATTTTATGTACAGTATGTAATATATATTTTTTGAAATTTGATATTATACGTACTGTACATAATATATATTTGGTGAAATTTGATATTTCATGGACAGTATATAATATACATTAGGTGAAATAAGATATTATATGTACAGTATATAATATATATTTGCTGTATTTTCATATTTTTTGTATAGTATATAATGCACATTTGGTGAAATTTGATATTTTATATACAGTATATCAAATATATTTGGTGAAATTTGATATTTTATATACAGTATATCAAATATATTTGGTGAAATTTGATATTTTATGTACAGTATATTATATATATTTGTTGAAATTTGATATTTTATGTACAGTATATAATGTATATTTGGTGAAATTTGATATTTCATATACAGTATATAATATATATTTGCTGTACTTTCATATTTTATATACAGTATATCATATATATTTTGTGAAATTTGATATCTTATACACAGTATGTAATACATATTTAGTGTACTTTCATGTTTTATGTACAGTATATAGTATATATTAGGTGAAATTTGATGTTTTATATACAGTATATAATATATATTTCGTCTACTTTCATATTTCATATACAGTATAAAATAAATTTGGTGTACTTTCATATTTTATGTACAGCATATATTATATATTTGGTGTACTTTCATATTTTATGTACAGTAGATAATATATATTTGGTGTACTTTCATATTTTATATACAGTATACAATATATATTTGGTGAAATTTGATATTTTATGTACAGTATATATTATATATTTGGTGAAATTTGATATTTTATGTACAGTATATAATATATATTTGGTTTACTTTCATATTTTTTGTACAGTACATTATATATTTGTTGAATTTTGATACTTTATGTGCAGTATATAGTATATATTTGGCAAATTTTGATATTTTATGTACAGTATATAATATATATTTGGTGTACTTTCATATTTTATGTTCAGTATATAATATATATTTTTTGAAATTTGATATTATATGTACAGTTTATAACATATATTTGGTGAAATTTGATATTTTATGGACAGTATATAATATATATTTGGTGAAATTAGATATTTTATGTACAGTATAAAATATATATTTGGTGTACTTTCATCTTTTATGTACAGTATGTAATATAGATTTTTTGAAATTTGATATTATAAGTACAGTATATAATATATATTTGGTGAAATTTGATATTTCATGGACAGTATATAATATACATTAGGTGAAATATGATATTATATGAACAGTATATAATATATATTTGCTGTATTTTCATATTTTTTGTATAGTATATGATGCACATTTGGTGAAATTTGATATTTTATATACAGTATATCAAATATATTTGGTGAAATTTGATATTTTATGTACAGTAAATAATATATATTTGTTGAAATTTGATATTTTATGTACAGTATATAATGTATATTTGGTGAAATTTGATATTTCATATACAGTATATAATATATATTTGCTGTACTTTCATATTTTATATACAGTATATCATATATATTTTGTGAAATTTGATATCTTATGCACAGTATGTAATACATATTTAGTGTACTTTCATGTTTTATGTACAGTATATAGTATATAATAGGTGAAATTTGATGTTTTATATACAGTATATAATATATATTTCCTCTACTTTCATATTTCATATACAGTATAAAATAAATTTGGTGTACTTTCATATTTTATGTACAGCATATAATATATATTTGGTGTACTTTCATATTTTATGTACAGCATATAATATTTATTTGGTGTACTTTCATATTTTATGTACAGTAGATAATATATATTTGGTGTACTTTCAAATTTTATATACAGTATACAATATATATTTGGTGAAATTTGATATTTCATGTACAGTATATAATATATATTTGGTGAAATTTGATATTTTATATACAGTATATAATATATTTTTGGTGTACTTTCATATTTTATGAACAGTATATAATATATATTTTTTGAAATTTGATATTATATGTACAGTATATAATATATATTTGGTGAATTTTGATATTTTATGGACGGTATATAATATATATTTCGTGAAATTTGATGTTTTGTGTACAGTATATAGTATATATTTCATGAAATTTGATATTTTATGTACATTATATAACATATATTTGGTGAAATTTGATATTTTATGTACAGTATATAATATATGTTTGGTGAAATTTGATATTTTATGTACAGTATAAAATATATATTTGGTGTACTTTCATCTTTTATGTACAGTATACAGTATATATTTGTTGAAATTTGATATTTAATGTACAGTATATAGTATATATTTGGTGAAATTTGATACTGTATGTACAGTATATAATATATATTTGGTGAAATTTGATATTTTATGTACAGTATATAATATATATTTGCTGTATTTTCATATTTTTTGTATAGTATATAATGCACATTTGGTGAAATTTGATATTTTATATACAGTATATCAAACATATTTGGTGAAATTTGATATTTTATGTACAGTATATTATATATATTTGTTGAAATTTGATATTTTATGTACAGTATATAATGTATATTTGGTGAAATTTGATATTTCATATACAGTATATAATATATATTTGCTGTACTTTCATATTTTATATACAGTATATCATATATATTTTGTGAAATTTGGTATTTTATGCACAGTATATAATACATATTTAGTGTACTTTCATGTTTTATGTACAGTATATAGTATATATTAGGTGAAATTTGATGTTTTATATACAGTATATAATATATATTTCATCTACTTTCATATTTCATATACAGTATAAAATAAATTTGGTGTACTTTCATATTTTATGTACAGCATATAATATATATTTGGTGTACTTTCATATTTTATGTACAGTAGATAATATATATTTGGTGTACTTTCATATTTTATATACAGTATACAATATATATTTGGTGAAATTTTATATTTTATGTACAGTATATAATATATATTTGGTGAAATTTGATATTTTATGTACAGTATATAATATATTTTTGGTGTACTTTCATATTTTATGTACAGTATATAATATATAGTTTTTGAAATTTGATATTATATGTACAGTATATAATATATATTTGGTGAAATTTGATATTTTATGGACAGTATATAATATATATTAGGTGAAATTTGATATTTTATTTACAGCATATAACATATATTTGGTGTACTTTCATCTTTTATGTATAGTATGTAATATATATTTTTTGAAATTTGATATTATATGTACAGTATATAATATATATTTCGTGAAATTTGATATTTTATGGAGAGTATATAATATATATTTGGTTAAATTTGATATTTTATGTACAGTATATAATATGTATTTGCTGTATTTTCATATTTTATGTATAGTATGTAATATACATTTGATGAAATTTGATATTTTATATACAGTATATCAAATATATTTGGTGAAATTTGATATTTTATGTACAGTATGTTATACATATTTGGTGTACTTTCATAATTTATGTACAATATATATTATATATTTGGTTAAATTTGATATTTTGTGTACAGTATCTAATATGCATTTGGTGTTCTTTCATATTTTATTTACAGTATATAATATATATTTGCTCTACTTTGATATTTTATGTAGAGTATATAATATATATTTGGTGTACTTTCATATTTTATGTACAGTAGATAACATATTTTTGGGTTACTTTCATATTTTATGTACAGTATAAAATATATATTTGGTGAAATTTGATATTTTCTGTACAGCATATAATATATATTTGGTGAAATTTGATATTTTATGTACGGTATATAATATATTTTTGGTGTACTTTCATATTTTATGTACAGTATATTATATATATTTTTTGAAATTTGATATTATATGTACAGTTTATAACATATATTTGGTGAAATTTGATATTTTATGGACAGTATATAATATATATTTGGTGAAATTTGATATTTTATGTACAGTATATAATATATATTTGGTGTACTTTCATATTTTATGTACAGTATGTAATATATATTTTTTGAAATTTGATATTATATGTACAGTATATAATATATATTTGATGTAATTTGATATTTCATGGACAGTATATAATATACATTAGGTGAAATTTGATATTATATGTACAGTATATAATATATATTTGCTGTATTTTCATATTTTATGTATACTATATAATGCACATTTGGTGAAATTTGATATTTTATATACAGTATATCAAATATATTTGGTGAAATTTGATATTTTATGTACAGTATATTATATATATTTGTTGAAATTTGATATTTTATGTACAGTATATAATGTATATTTGGTGAAATTTGATATTTCATATACAGTATATAATATATATTTGCTGTACTTTCATATTTTACATACAGTATATCATATATATTTTGTGAAATTTGGTATTTTATGCACAGTATATAATACATATTTAGTGTACTTTCATGTTTTATGTACAGTATATAGTATATATTAGGTGATATTTGATGTTTTATATACATTATATAATATATATTTCGTCTACTTTCATATTTCATATACAGTATAAAATAAATTTGGTGTACTTTCATATTTTATGTACAGCATATAATATATATTTGGAGTACTTTCATATTTTATGTACAGTAGATAATATAAATTTGGTGTACTTTCATATTTTATATACAGTATACAATATATATTTGGTGAAATTTTATATTTTATGTACAGTATATAATATATATTTGGTGAAATTTGATATTTTCTGTACAGTATATAATATATTTTTGGTGTACTTTCATATTTTATGAACAGTATATAATATATATTTTTTGAAATTTGATATTATATGTACAGAATATAATATATATTTGGTGAAATTTGATATTTTATGGACAGTATATAATATATATTTCGTGAAATTTGAAGTTTTGTGTACAGTATATAGTATATATTTCATGAAATTTGATATTTTATGTACATTATATAACATATATTTGGTGAAATTTGATATTTTATGTACAGTATATAATAGATGTTTGGTGAAATTTGATATTTTGTGTACAGTATAAAATATATATTTGGTGTACTTTCATCTTTTATGTACAGTATACAGTATATATTTGTTGAAATTTGATATTTAATGTACAGTATATAATATATATTTGGTGAAATTTGATACTGTATGTACAGTATATAATATATATTTGGTGAAATTTAATATTTAATGTACAGTATATAATATGTATTTGCTGTACTTTGATATTTTATGTACACTTTAAAATAAATATTAGGTGTAGTATGATATTTTAAATACAGTATATAACATATATTTGTTTTATTTTGTTATTTTTTGTTCAGTATATAATATATATTTGGTGTAATTTGATATTATTTGTACAGTATATATTATATATTTGGTGAAATTTGATATTTTATGTACAGTATATAATATATATTTGGTTTACTTTCATATTTTTTATACAGTACATTATATATTTGGTGAATTTTGATACTTTATGTGCAGTATATAGTATATATTTGGCAAAATTTGATATTTTATGTACAGTATATAATATATATTTGGTGTACTTTCATATTTTATGTTCAGTATATAATATATATTTTTTGAAATTTGATATTATATGTACAGTTTATAACATATATTTGGTGAAATTTGATATTTTATGGACAGTATATAATATATATTTGGTGAAATTAGATATTTTATGTACAGTATAAAATATATATTTGGTGTACTTTCATCTTTTATGTACAGTATGTAATATAGATTTTTTGAAATTTGATATTATATGTACAGTATATAATATATATTTGGTGAAATTTGATATTTCATGGACAGTATATAATATACATTAGGTGAAATATGATATTATATGAACAGTATATAATATATATTTGCTGTATTTTCATATTTTTTGTATAGTATATGATGCACATTTGGTGAAATTTGATATTTTATATACAGTATATCCAATATATTTGGTGAAATTTGATATTTTATGTACAGTATATTATATATATTTGTTGAAATTTGATATTTTATGTACAGTATATAATGTATATTTGGTGAAATTTGATATTTCATATACAGTATATAATATATATTTGCTGTACTTTCATATTTTATATACAGTATATCATATATATTTTGTGAAATTTGATATCTTATGCACAGTATGTAATACATATTTAGTGTACTTTCATGTTTTATGTACAGTATATAGTATATATTAGGTGAAATTTGATGTTTTATATACAGTATATAATATATATTTCGTCTACTTTCATATTTCATATACAGTATAAAATAAATTTGGTGTACTTTCATATTTTATGTACAGCATATAATATATATTTGGTGTACTTTCATATTTTATGTACAGCATATAATATTTATTTGGTGTACTTTCATATTTTATGTACAGTAGATAATATATATTTGGTGTACTTTCATATTTTATATACAGTATACAATATATATTTGGTGAAATTTGATATTTCATGTACAGTATATAATATATATTTGGTGAAATTTGATATTTTATATACAGTATATAATATATTTTTGGTGTACTTTCATATTTTATGAACAGTATATAATATATATTTTTTGAAATTTGATATTATATGTACAGTATATAATATATATTTGGTGAATTTTGATATTTTATGGACGGTATATAATATATATTTCGTGAAATTTGATGTTTTGTGTACAGTATATAGTATATATTTCATGAAATTTGATATTTTATGTACATTATATAACATATATTTGGTGAAATTTGATATTTTATGTACAGTATATAATATATGTTTGGTGAAATTTGATATTTTATGTACAGTATAAAATATATATTTGGTGTACTTTCATCTTTTATGTACAGTATACAGTATATATTTGTTGAAATTTGATATTTAATGTACAGTATATAGTATATATTTGGTGAAATTTGATACTGTATGTACAGTATATAATATATAAATGGTGAAATTTGATATTTTATGTACAGTATATAATATATATTTGCTGTATTTTCATATTTTTTGTATAGTATATAATGCACATTTGGTGAAATTTGATATTTTATATACAGTATATCAAATATATTTGGTGAAATTTGATATTTTATGTACAGTATATTATATATATTTGTTGAAATTTGATATTTTATGTACAGTATATAATGTATATTTGGTGAAATTTGATATTTCATATACAGTATATAATATATATTTGCTGTACTTTCATATTTTATATACAGTATATCATATATATTTTGTGAAATTTGGTATTTTATGCACAGTATATAATACATATTTAGTGTACTTTCATGTTTTATGTACAGTATATAGTATATATTAGGTGAAATTTGATGTTTTATATACAGTATATAATATATATTTCATCTACTTTCATATTTCATATACAGTATAAAATAAATTTGGTGTACTTTCATATTTTATGTACAGCATATAATATATATTTGGTGTACTTTCATATTTTATGTACAGTAGATAATATATATTTGGTGTACTTTCATATTTTATATACAGTATACAATATATATTTGGTGAAATTTTATATTTTATGTACAGTATATAATATATATTTGGTGAAATTTGATATTTTATGTACAGTATATAATATATTTTTGGTGTGCTTTCATATTTTATGTACAGTATATAATATATAGTTTTTGAAATTTGATATTATATGTACAGTATATAATATATATTTGGTGAAATTTGATATTTTATGGACAGTATATAATATATATTTGGTGAAATTTGATATTTTATTTACAGCATATAACATATATTTGGTGTACTTTCATCTTTTATGTATAGTATGTAATATATATTTTTTGAAATTTGATATTATATGTACAGTATATAATATATATTTCGTGAAATTTGATATTTTATGGAGAGTATATAATATATATTTGGTTAAATTTGATATTTTATGTACAGTATATAATATGTATTTGCTGTATTTTCATATTTTATGTATAGTATATAATATACATTTGATGAAATTTGATATTTTATATACAGTATATCAAATATATTTGGTGAAATTTGATATTTTATGTACAGTATGTTATACATATTTGGTGTACTTTCATAATTTATGTACAATATATATTATATATTTGGTTAAATTTGATATTTTGTGTACAGTATCTAATATGCATTTGGTGTTCTTTCATATTTTATTTACAGTATATAATATATATTTGCTCTACTTTGATATTTTATGTAGAGTATATAATATATATTTGGTGTACTTTCATATTTTATGTACAGTAGATAACATATTTTTGGGGTACTTTCATATTTTATGTACAGTATACCATATATATTTGGTGAAATTTGATATTTTCTGTACAGCATATAATATATATTTGGTGAAATTTGATATATTATGTACAGTATATAATATATTTTTGGTGTACTTTCATATTTTATGTACAGTATATAATATATATTTTTTGAAATTTGATATTATATGTACAGTTTATAACATATATTTGGTGAAATTTGATATTTTATGGACAGTATATAATATATATTTGGTGAAATTTGATATTTTATGTACAGTATATAATATATATTTGGTGTACTTTCATATTTTATGTACAGTATGTAATATATATTTTTTGAAATTTGATATTATATGTACAGTATATAATATATATTTGGTGTAATTTGATATTTCATGGACAGTATATAATATACATTAGGTGAAATTTGATATTATATGTACGGTATATAATATATATTTGCTGTATTTTCATATTTTATGTATACTATATAATGCACATTTGGTGAAATTTGATATTTTATATACAGTATATCAAATATATTTGGTGAAATTTGATATTTTATGTACAGTATATTATATATATTTGTTGAAATTTGATATTTTATGTACAGTATATAATGTATATTTGGTGAAATTTGATATTTCATATACAGTATATAATATATATTTGCTGTACTTTCATATTTTACATACAGTATATCATATATATTTTGTGAAATTTGGTATTTTATGCACAGTATATAATACATATTTAGTGTACTTTCATGTTTTATGTACAGTATATAGTATATATTAGGTGATATTTGATGTTTTATATACATTATATAATATATATTTCGTCTACTTTCATATTTCATATACAGTATAAAATAAATTTGGTGTACTTTCATATTTTATGTACAGCATATAATATATATTTGGAGTACTTTCATATTTTATGTACAGTAGATAATATAAATTTGGTGTACTTTCATATTTTATATACAGTATACAATATATATTTGGTGAAATTTTATATTTTATGTACAGTATATAATATATATTTGGTGAAATTTGATATTTTATGTACAGTATATAATATATTTTTGGTGTACTTTCATATTTTATGAACAGTATATAATATATATTTTTTGAAATTTGATATTATATGTACAGAATATAATATATATTTGGTGAAATTTGATATTTTATGGACAGCATATAATATATATTTCGTGAAATTTGATGTTTGTGTACAGTATATAGTATATATTTCATGAAATTTGATATTTTATGTACATTGTATAACATATATTTGGTGAAATTTGATATTTTATGTACAGTATATAATATATGTTTGGTGAAATTTGATATTTTATGTACAGTATAAAATATATATTTGGTGTACTTTCATCTTTTATGTACAGAATACAGTATATATTTGTTGAAATTTGATGTTTAATGTACAGTATATAATATATATTTGGTGAAATTTGATACTGTATGTACAGTATATAATCTATATTTGGTGAAATTTGATATTTTATGTACAGTATATAATATATATTAGGTGAAAATTTGTATTTCATGTACAGTATATAATATATATTTGGTGAAATTTAATATTTAATGTACAGTATATAATATGTATTTGCTCTACTTTGATATTTTATGTACACTTTAAAATAAACATTAGGTGTAGTATGATATTTTAAATACAGTTTATAACATATATTTGTTTTATTTTGTTATTTTTTGTACAGTATATAATATATATTTGGTGTAATTTGATATTATTTGCACAGTATATATTATATATTTGGTGAAATTTGATATTTTATGTACAGTATATAATATATATTTGGTGTACTTTCATATTTTTTGTACAGTACATTATATATTTGGTGAATTTTGATACTTTATGTGCAGTATATAGTATATATTTGGCAGAATTTGATATTTTATGTACAGTATATGATATATATTTGGTGTACTTTCATATTTTATGTACATTAGATAGTATATATTTGGTGTACTTTCATATTTTATATACAGTATACAATATATATTTGGTGAAATTTGATATTTTATGTACAATATATAATATATATTTGGTGAAATTTGATATTTTATGTACAGTATATAATATATTTTTGGTGTACTTTCATATTTTATGAACAGTATATAATATATATTTTTTGAAATTTGATATTATATGTACAGAATATAATATACATTTGGTGAAATTTGATATTTTATGGACAGTATATAATATATATTTCGTGAAATTTGATGTTTTGTGTACAGTATATAGTATATATTTCATGAAATTTGATATTTTATGTACATTATATAACATATATTTGGTGAAATTTGATATTTTATGTACAGTATATAATATATGTTTGGTGAAATTTGATATTTTGTGTACAGTACAAAATATATATTTGGTGTTCTGTCATCTTTTATGTACAGTATACAGTATATATTTGCTGAAATTTGATATTTAATGTACAGTATATAATATATATTTGGTGAAATTTGATACTGTATGTACAGTATATAATATATATTTGGTGAAATTTAATATTTAATGTACAGTATATAATATGTATTTGCTGTACTTTGATATTTTATGTACACTTTAAAATAAATATTAGGTGTAGTATGATATTTTAAATACAGTATATAACATATATTTGTTTTATTTTGTTATTATTTGTACAGTATATATTATATATTTGGTGAAATTTGCTATTTTATGTACAGTATATAATATATATTTGGTTTACTTTCATATTTTTTGTACAGTACATTATATATTTGGTGAATCTTGATACTTTATGTGCAGTATATAGTATATATTTGGCAAAATTTGATATTTTATGTACAGTATATAATATATATTTGGTGTACTTTCATATTTTATGTACAGTATATAATATATATTTTTTGAAATTTGATATTATATGTACAGTTTATAACATATATTTGGTGAAATTTGATATTTTATGGACAGTATATAATATATATTTGGTGAAATTTGACATTTTATGTACATTATATAATATATATTTGGTGTACTTTCATATTTTATGTACAGTATGTAATATATATTTTTTGAAATTTGATATTATACGTACAGTATATAATATATATTTGGTGAAATTTGATATTTCATGGACAGTATATAATATACATTAGGTGAAATATGATATTATATGTACAGTATATAATATATATTTGCTGTATTTTCATATTTTTTGTATAGTATATAATGCACATTTGGTGAAATTTGATATTTTATATACAGTATATCAAATATATTTGGTGAAATTTGATATTTTATGTACAGTATATTATATATATTTGTTGAAATTTGATATTTTATGTACAGTATATAATGTATATTTGGTGAAATTTGATATTTCATATACAGTATATAATATATATTTGCTGTACTTTCATATTTTATATACAGTATATCATATATATTTTGTGAAATTTGATATCTTATGCACAGTATGTAATACATGTTTAGTGTACTTTCATGTTTTATGTACAGTATATAGTATATATTAGGTGAAATTTGATGATTTATATACAGTATATAATATATATTTCGTCTACTTTCATATTTCATATACAGTATAAAATAAATTTGGTGTACTTTCATATTTTATGTACAGCATATAATATATATTTGGTGTACTTTCATATTTTATGTACAGCATATAATATTTATTTGGTGTACTTTCATATTTTATGTACAGTAGATAATAAATATTTGGTGTACTTTCATATATTATATACAGTATACAATATATATTTGGTGAAATTTGATATTTTATGTACAGTATATAATATATATTTGGTGAAATTTGATATTTTATATACAGTATATAATATATTTTTGGTGTACTTTCATATTTTATGATCAGTATATAATATATATTTTTTGAAATTTGATATTATATGTACAGTATATAATATATATTTGGTGAAATTTGATATTTTATGGACGGTATATAATATATATTTCGTGAAATTTGATGTTTTGTGTACAGTATATAGTATATATTTCATGAAATTTGATATTTTATGTACATTATATAACATATATTTGGTGAAATTTGATATTTTATGTACAGTATATAATATATGTTTGGTGAAATTTGATATTTTATGTACAGTATAAAATATATATTTGGTGTTCTTTCATCTTTTATGTACAGTATACAGTATATAGTTGTTGAAATTTGATATTTAGTGTACAGTATATAATATATATTTGGTGAAATTTGATACTGTATGTAGAGTATATAATATATATTTGGTGAAATTTGATATTTTATGTACAGTATATAATATATATTTGCTGTATTTTCATATTTTTTGTATAGTATATAATGCACATTTGGTGAAATTTGATATTTTATATACAGTACATCAAATATATTTGGTGAAATTTGATATTTTATGTACAGTATATTATATATATTTGTTGAAATTTGATATTTTATGTACAGTATATAATGTATATTTGGTGAAATTTGATATTTCATATACAGTATATAATATATATTTGCTGTACTTTCATATATTATATACAGAATATCATATATATTTTGTGAAATTTGGTATTTTATGCACAATATATAATACATATTTAGTGTACTTTCACGTTTTATGTACAGTATATAGTATCTATTAGGTGAAATTTGATGTTTTATATACAGTATATAATATATATTTCGTCTACTTTCATATTTCATATACAGTATAAAATAAATTTGGTGTACTTTCATATTTTATGTACAGCATATAATATATATTTGGTGTACTTTCATATTTTATATACAGTATACAATATATATTTGGTGAAATTTTATATTTTATGTACAGTATATAATATATATTTGGTGAAATTTGATATTTTATGTACAGTATATAATATATTTTTGGTGTACTTTCATATTTTATGTACAGTATATAATATATATTTTGTGAAATTTGATATTATATGTACAGTATATAATATATATTTGGTGAAATTTGATATTTTATGGACAGTATATAATATATATTTGGTGAAATTTGATATTTTATGTACAGCATATAATATATATTTGGTGTACTTTCATCTTTTATGTACAGTATGTAATATATATTTTTTGAAATTTGATATTATATGTACAGTATATAACATATATTTCGTGAAATTTGATATTTTTTGGACAGTATATAATATATATTTGGTGAAATTTGATATTTTATGTACAGCATATAATATATATTTGGTGTACTTTCATCTTTTATGTACAGTATGTAATATATATTTTTTGAAATTTGATATATGTACAGTATATAATATATATTTCGTGAAATTTGATATTTTATGGACAGTTTATAATATATATTTGGTGAAATTTGATATTTTATGTACAGTATATAATATGTATTTGCTGTATTTTCATATTTTATGTATAGTATATAATATACATTTGGTGAAATTTGATATTTTATATACAGTATATCAAATATATTTGGTGAAATTTGATATTTTATGTACAGTATGTTATACATATTTGGTGTACTTTCATAATTTATGTACAATATATATTATATATTTGGTTAAATTTGATATTTTGTGTACAGTATCTAATATGCATTTGGTGTACTTTCATATTTTATTTACAGTATATAATGTATATTTGCTGTACTTTGATATTTTATGTAGAGTATATAATATATATTTGGTGTACTTTCATATTTTATGTACAGTATATAATATATATTTTTTGAAATTTGATATTATATGTACAGTATATAATATATATTTGGTGAAATTTGATATTTTATGGACGGTATATAATATATATTTCGTGAAATTTGATGTTTTGTGTACAGTATATAGTATATATTTCATGAAATTTGATATTTTATGTACATTATATAACATATATTTGGTGAAATTTGATATTTTACGTACAGTATATAATATATGTTTGGTGAAATTTGATATTTTGTGTACAGTATAAAATATATATTTGGTGTTCTTTCATCTTTTATGTACAGTATACAGTATATATTTGTTGAAATTTGATATTTAATGTACAGTATATAATATATATTTGGTGAAATTTGATGCTGTATGTACAGTATATAATATATATTTGGTGAAATTTAATATTTAATGTACAGTATATAATATGTATTTGCTGTACTTTGATATTTTATGTACACTTTAAAATAAATATTAGGTGTAGTATGATATTTTAAATACAGTATATAACATATATTTGTTTTATTTTGTTATTATTTGTACAGTATATATTACATATTTGGTGAAATTTGATATTTTATGTACAGTATATAATATATATTTGGTGTACTTTCATATTTTTTGTACAGTACATTATATATTTGGTTTATTTTGATACTTTATGTGCAGTATATAGTATATATTTGGCAAAATTTGATATTTTATGTACAGTATATAATATATATTTGGTGTACTTTCATATTTTATGTACAGTATATAATATATATTTTTTGAAATTTGATATTATATGTACAGTTTATAACATATATTTGGTGAAATTTGATATTTTATGGACAGTATATAATATATATTTGGAGAAATTTGATATTTTATGTACAGTATATAATATATATTTGGTGAAATTTGATATTATATGTACAGTATATAATATATATTTGCTGTATTTTCATATTTTATGTATAGTGTATAATGCACATTTGGTGAAATTTGATATTTTATATACAGTATATCAAATATATTTGGTGAAATTTGATATTTTATGTACAGTATGTTATACATATTTGGTGTACTTTCATAATTTATGTAAAATATATATTATATATTTGGTTAAATTTGATATTTTGTGTACAGTATCTAATATGCATTTGGTGTACTTTCATATTTTATTTACAGTATATAATATATATTTGCTCTACTTTCATATTTTATGTAGAGTATACAATATATCTTTGGTGTACTTTCATATTTTATGTACAATAGATAACATATTTTTTGGGTACTTTCATATTTTATGTACAGTATACAATATATATTTGGTGAAAGTTGATATTTTCAGTACAGTATATAATATATATTTGGTGAATTTTGATATTTTATGTACAGTATATAATATATTTTTGGTGTACTTTCATATTTTATGTACAGTATATAATATATTTTTGGTGTACTTTCATATTTTATGTACAGTATATAATATATATTTTTTGAAATTTGATATTATATGTACAGTTTATAACATACATTTGATGAAATTTGATATTTTATATACAGTATATAATATATATTTGGTGGACTTTCATATTTTATGTACAGAATATTATATATATTTGTTGAAATTTGATATTTTATGTACAGTATATAATGTATATTTGGTGAAATTTGATATTTCACATACAGTATATAATATATATTTGCTGTAATTTCATATTTTATATACAGTATATCATATATATTTTGTGAAATTTGGTATTTTATGCACAGTATATAATACATATTTAGTGTACTTTCATGTTTTATGTACAGTATATAGTATATATTAGGTGAAATTTGATGTTTTATATACAGTATATAATATATATTTCATCTACTTTCATATTTCATATACAGTATAAAATAAATTTGGTGTACTTTCATATTTTATGTACAGCATATAATATATATTTGGTGTACTTTCATATTTTATGTACAGTAGATAATATATATTTGGTGTACTTTCATATTTTATATACAGTATACAATATATATTTGGTGAAATTTTATATTTTATGTACAGTATATAATATATATTTGGTGAAATTTGATATTTTATGTACAGTATATAATATATTTTTGGTGTACTTTCATATTTTATGTACAGTATATAATATATATTTTGTGAAATTTGATATTATATATACAGTATATAATATATATTTGGGGAAATTTGATATTTTATGGACAGTATATAATATATATTTGGTGAAATTTGATATTTTATTTACAGCATATAATATATATTTGGTGTACTTTCATCTTTTATGTACAGTATGTAATATATATTTTTTGAAATTTGATATTATACGTACAGTATATAATATATATTTCGTGAAATTTGATATTTTATGGACAGTATATAATATATATTTGGTGAAATTTGATATTTTATGTACAGTATATAATATGTATTTGCTGTATTTTCATATTTTATGTATAGTATATAATATACATTTGGTGAAATTTGATATTTTATATACAGTATATCAAATATATTTGGTGAAATTTGATATTTTATGTACAGTATGTTATACATATTTGGTGTACTTTCATAATTTATGTACAATATATATTATATATTTGGTTAAATTTGATATTTTGTGTACAGTATCTAATATGCATTTGGTGTACATTCATATTTTATTTACAGTATATAATGTATATTTGCTGTACTTTGATATTTTATGTAGAGTATATAATATATATTTGGTGTACTTTCATATTTTATGTACAGTATATAATATATATTTTTTGAAATTTGATATTATATGTACAGTATATAATATATATTTGGTGAAATTTGATATTTTATGGACGGTATATAATATATATTTCGTGAAATTTGATGTTTTGTGTACAGTATATAGTATATATTTCATGAAATTTGATATTTTATGTACATTATATAACATATATTTGGTGAAATTTGATATTTTACGTACAGTATATAATATATGTTTGGTGAAATTTGATATTTTGTGTACAGTATAAAATATATATTTGGTGTTCTTTCATCTTTTATGTACAGTATACAGTATATATTTGTTGAAATTTGATATTTAATGTACAGTATATAATATATATTTGGTGAAATTTGATGCTGTATGTACAGTATATAATATATATTTGGTGAAATTTAGTATTTAATTTACAGTATATAATATGTATTTGCTGTACTTTGATATTTTATGTACACTTTAAAATAAATATTAGGTGTAGTATGATATTTTAAATACAGTATATAACATATATTTGTTTTATTTTGTTATTATTTGTACAGTATATATTACATATTTGGTGAAATTTGATATTTTATGTACAGTATATAATATATATTTGGTGTACTTTCATATTTTTTGTACAGTACATTATATATTTGGTTTATTTTGATACTTTATGTGCAGTATATAGTATATATTTGGCAAAATTTGATATTTTATGTACAGTATATAATATATATTTGGTGTACTTTCATATTTTATGTACAGTATATAATATATATTTTTTGAAATTTGATATTATATGTACAGTTTATAACATATATTTGGTGAAATTTGATATTTTATGGACAGTATATAATATATATTTGAAGAAATTTGATATTTTATGTACATTATATAATATATATTTGGTGAAATTTGATATTATATGTACAGTATATAATATATATTTGCTGTATTTTCATATTTTATGTATAGTGTATAATGCACATTTGGTGAAATTTGATATTTTATATACAGTATATCAAATATATTTGGTGAAATTTGATATTTTATGTACAGTATGTTATACATATTTGGTGTACTTTCATAATTTATGTAAAATATATATTATATATTTCGTTAAATTTGATATTTTGTGTACAGTATCTAATATGCATTTGGTGTACTTTCATATTTTATTTACAGTATATAATATATATTTGCTCTACTTTCATATTTTATGTAGAGTATACAATATATCTTTGGTGTACTTTCATATTTTATGTACAATAGATAACATATTTTTTGGGTACTTTCATATTTTATGTACAGTATACAATATATATTTGGTGAAAGTTGATATTTTCAGTACAGTATATAATATATAATTGGTGAATTTTGATATTTTATGTACAGTATATAATATATTTTTGGTGTACTTTCATATTTTATGTACAGTATATAATATATTTTTGGTGTACTTTCATATTTTATGTACAGTATATAATATATATTTTTTGAAATTTGATATTATATGTACAGTTTATAACATATATTTGATGAAATTTGATATTTTATATACAGTATATAATATATATTTGGTGGACTTTCATATTTTATGTACAGAATATTATATATATTTGTTGAAATTTGATATTTTATGTACAGTATATAATGTATATTTGGTGAAATTTGATATTTCACATACAGTATATAATATATATTTGCTGTACTTTCATATTTTATATACAGTATATCATATATATTTTGTGAAATTTGGTATTTTATGCACAGTATATAATACATATTTAGTGTACTTTCATGTTTTATGTACAGTATATAGTATATATTAGGTGAAATTTGATGTTTTATATACAGTATATAATATATATTTCATCTACTTTCATATTTCATATACAGTATAAAATAAATTTGGTGTACTTTCATATTTTATGTACAGCATATAATATATATTTGGTGTACTTTCATATTTTATGTACAGTAGATAATATATATTTGGTGTACTTTCGTATTTTATATACAGTATACAATATATATTTGGTGAAATTTTATATTTTATGTACAGTATATAATATATATTTGGTGAAATTTGATATTTTATGTACAGTATATAATATATTTTTGGTGTACTTTCATATTTTATGTACAGTATATAATATATATTTTGTGAAATTTGATATTATATATACAGTATATAATATATATTTGGGGAAATTTGATATTTTATGGACAGTATATAATATATATTTGGTGAAATTTGATATTTTATTTACAGCATATAATATATATTTGGCGTACTTTCATCTTTTATGTACAGTATGTAATATATATTTTTTGAAATTTGATATTATACGTACAGTATATAATATATATTTCGTGAAATTTGATATTTTATGGACAGTATATAATATATATTTGGTGAAATTTGATATTTTATGTACAGTATATAATATGTATTTGCTGTATTTTCATATTTTATGTATAGTGTATAATATACATTTGGTGAAATTTGATATTTTATATACAGTATATCAAATATATTTGGTGAAATTTGATATTTTAGGTACAGTATGTTATACATATTTGGTGTACTTTCATAATTTATGTAAAATATATATTATATATTTGGTTAAATTTGATATTTTGTGTACAGTATCTAATATGCATTTGGTGTACTTTCATATTTTATTTACAGTATATAATATATATTTGCTCTACTTTGATATTTTATGTAGAGTATATAATATATATTTGGTGTACTTTCATATTTTATGTACAGTAGATAACATATTTTTTGGGTACTTTCATATTTTATGTACAGTATACAATATATATTTGGTGAAAGTTGATATTTTCAGTACAGTATATAATATATATTTGGTGAATTTTGATATTTTATGTACAGTATATAATATATTTTTGGTGTACTTTCATATTTTATGTACAGTATATAATATATTTTTGGTGTACTTTCATATTTTATGTACAGTATATAATATATATTTTTTGAAATTTGATATTATATGTACAGTTTATAACATATATTTGGTGAAATTTGATATTTTATGGACAGTATATAATATATATTTGGTGAAATTTGATATTTTATATACAGTATATAATATATATTTGGTGGACTTTCATATTTTATGTACAGTATATTATATATATTTGTTGAAATTTGATATTTTATGTACAGTATATAATGTATATTTGGTGAAATTTGATATTTCACATACAGTATATAATATATATTTGCTGTACTTTCATATTTTATATACAGTATATCATATATATTTTGTGAAATTTGGTATTTTATGCACAGTATATAATACATATTTAGTGTACTTTCATGTTTTATGTACAGTATATAGTATATATTAGGTGAAATTTGATGTTTTATATACAGTATATAATATATATTTCATCTACTTTCATATTTCATATACAGTATAAAATAAATTTGGTGTACTTTCATATTTTATGTACAGCATATAATATATATTTGGTGTACTTTCATATTTTATGTACAGTAGATAATATATATTTGGTGTACTTTCATATTTTATATACAGTATACAATATATATTTGGTGAAATTTTATATTTTATGTACAGTATATAATATATATTTGGTGAAATTTGATATTTTATGTACAGTATATAATATATTTTTGGTGTACTTTCATATTTTATGTACAGTATATAATATATATTTTGTGAAATTTGATATTATATATACAGTATATAATATATATATTGGTGAAATTTGATATTTTATGGACAGTATATAATATATATTTGGTGAAATTTGATATTTTATTTACAGCATATAATATATATTTGGTGTACTTTCATCTTTTATGTACAGTATGTAATATATATTTTTTGAAATTTGATATTATACGTACAGTATATAATATATATTTCGTGAAATTTGATATTTTATGGACAGTATATAATATATATTTGGTGAAATTTGATATTTTATGTACAGTATATAATATGTATTTGCTGTATTTTCATATTTTATGTATAGTATATAATATACATTTGGTGAAATTTGATATTTTATATACAGTATATCAAATATATTTGGTGAAATTTGATATTTTATGTACAGTATGTTATACATATTTGGTGTACTTTCATAATTTATGTAAAATATATATTATATATTTGGTTAAATTTGATATTTTGTGTACAGTATCTAATATGCATTTGGTGTACTTTCATATTTTATTTACAGTATATAATATATATTTGCTCTACTTTGATATTTTATGTAGAGTATATAATATATATTTGGTGTACTTTCATATTTTATGTACAGTAGATAACATATTTTTTGGGTACTTTCATATTTTATGTACAGTATACAATATATATTTGGTGAAAGTTGATATTTTCAGTACAGTATATAATATATATTTGGTGAATTTTGATATTTTATGTACAGTATATAATATATTTTTGGTGTACTTTCATATTTTATGTACAGTATATAATATATTTTTGGTGTACTTTCATATTTTATGTACAGTATATAATATATATTTTTTGAAATTTGATATTATATGTACAGTTTATAACATATATTGGGTGAAATTTGATATTTTATGGACAGTATATAATATATATTTGGTGAAATTTGATATTTTATATACAGTATATAATATATATTTGGTGGACTTTCATATTTTATGTACAGTATATTATATATATTTGTTGAAATTTGATATTTTATGTACAGTATATAATGTATATTTGGTGAAATTTGATATTTCACATACAGTATATAATATATATTTGCTGTACTTTCATATTTTATATACAGTATATCATATATATTTTGTGAAATTTGGTATTTTATGCACAGTATATAATACATATTTAGTGTACTTTCATGTTTTATGTACAGTATATAGTATATATTAGGTGAAATTTGATGTTTTATATACAGTATATAATATATATTTCATCTACTTTCATATTTCATATACAGCATAAAATAAATTTGGTGTACTTTCATATTTTATGTACAGCATATAATATATATTTGGTGTACTTTCATATTTTATGTACAGTAGATAATATATATTTGGTGTACTTTCATATTTTATATACAGTATACAATATATATTTGGTGAAATTTTATATTTTATGTACAGTATATAGTATATATTTGGTGAAATTTGATATTTTATGTACAGTATATAATATATTTTTGGTGTACTTTCATATTTTATGTACAGTATATAATATATATTTTTTGAAATTTGATATTATATGTACAGTTTATAACATATATTTGGTGTAATTTGATATTTTATGGAAAGTATATAATATATATTTGATGAAATTTGATATTTTATGTACAGTATATAATATATATTTGGTGAAATTTGATATTATATGTACAGTATATAATATATATTTGCTGTATTTTCATATTTTATGTATAGAGTATAATGCACATTTGGTGAAATTTGATATTTTATATACAGTATATCAAATATATTTGGTGAAATTTGATATTTTATGTACAGTATGTTATACATATTTGGTGTACTTTCATAATTTATGTAAAATATATATTATATATTTGGTTAAATTTGATATTTTGTGTACAGTATCTAATATGCATTTGGTGTACTTTCATATTTTATTTACAGTATATAATATATATTTGCTCTACTTTGATATTTTATGTAGAGTATATAATATATATTTGGTGTACTTTCATATTTTATGTACAGTAGATAACATATTTTTTGGGTACTTTCATATTTTATGTACAGTATACAATATATATTTGGTGAAAGTTGATATTTTCAGTACAGTATATAATATATATTTGGTGAATTTTGATATTTTATGTACAGTATATAATATATTTTTGGTGTACTTTCATATTTTATGTACAGTATATAATATATTTTTGGTGTACTTTCATATTTTATGTACAGTATATAATATATATTTTTTGAAATTTGATATTATATGTACAGTTTATAACATATATTTGGTGAAATTTGATATTTTATGGACAGTATATAATATATATTTGGTGAAATTTGATATTTTATATACAGTATATAATATATATTTGGTGGACTTTCATATTTTATGTACAGTATATTATATATATTTGTTGAAATTTGATATTTTATGTACAGTATATAATGTATATTTGGTGAAATTTGATATTTCACATACAGTATATAATATATATTTGCTGTACTTTCATATTTTATATACAGTATATCATATATATTTTGTGAAATTTGGTATTTTATGCACAGTATATAATACATATTTAGTGTACTTTCATGTTTTATGTACAGTATATAGTATATATTAGGTGAAATTTGATGTTTTATATACAGTATATAATATATATTTCATCTACTTTCATATTTCATATACAGTATAAAATAAACTTGGTGTACTTTCATATTTTATGTACAGCATATAATATATATTTGGTGTACTTTCATATTTTATGTACAGTAGATAATATATATTTGGTTTACTTTCATATTTTATATACAGTATACAATATATATTTGGTGAAATTTTATATTTTATGTACAGTATATAATATATATTTGGTGAAATTTGATATTTTATGTACAGTATATAATATATTTTTGGTGTACTTTCATATTTTATGTACAGTATATAATATATATTTTGTGAAATTTGATATTATATATACAGTATATAATATATATTTGGTGAAATTTGATATTTTATGGACAGTATATAATATATATTTGGTGAAATTTGATATTTTATTTACAGCATATAATATATATTTGGTGTACTTTCATCTTTTATGTACAGTATGTAATATATATTTTTTGAAATTTGATATTATACGTACAGTATATAATATATATTTCGTGAAATTTGATATTTTATGGACAGTATATAATATATATTTGGTGAAATTTGATATTTTATGTACAGTATATAATATGTATTTGCTGTATTTTCATATTTTATGTATAGTATATAATATACATTTGGTGAAATTTGATATTTTATATACAGTATATCAAATATATTTGGTGAAATTTGATATTTTATGTACAGTATGTTATACATATTTGGTGTACTTTCATAATTTATGTAAAATATATATTATATATTTGGTTAAATTTGATATTTTGTGTACAGTATCTAATATGCATTTGGTGTACTTTCATATTTTATTTACAGTATATAATATATATTTGCTCTACTTTCATATTTTATGTAGAGTATACAATATATCTTTGGTGTACTTTCATATTTTATGTACAATAGATAACATATTTTTTGGGTACTTTCATATTTTATGTACAGTATACAATATATATTTGGTGAAAGTTGATATTTTCAGTACAGTATATAATATATATTTGGTGAATTTTGATATTTTATGTACAGTATATAATATATTTTTGGTGTACTTTCATATTTTATGTACAGTATATAATATATTTTTGGTGTACTTTCATATTTTATGTACAGTATATAATATATATTTTTTGAAATTTGATATTATATGTACAGTTTATAACATATATTTGGTGAAATTTGATATTTTATGGACAGTATATAATATATATTTGGTGAAATTTGATATTTTATATACAGTATATAATATATATTTGGTGGACTTTCATATTTTATGTACAGTATATTATATATATTTGTTGAAATTTGATATTTTATGTACAGTATATAATGTATATTTGGTGAAATTTTATATTTCACATACAGTATATAATATATATTTGCTGTACTTTCATATTTTATATACAGTATATCATATATATTTTGTGAAATTTGGTATTTTATGCACAGTATATAATACATATTTAGTGTACTTTCATGTTTTATGTACAGTATATAGTATATATTAGGTGAAATTTGATGTTTTATATACAGTATATAATATATATTTCATCTACTTTCATATTTCATATACAGTATAAAATAAATTTGGTGTACTTTCATATTTTATGTACAGCATATAATATATATTTGGTGTACTTTCATATTTTATATACAGTATACAATATATATTTGGTGAAATTTTATATTTTATGTACAGTATATAACATATATTTGGTGAAATTTGATATTTTATGTACAGTATATAATATATATTTTTTGAAATTTGATATTATACGTACAGTATATAATATATATATCGTGAAATTTGATATTTTATGGACAGTATATAATATATATTTGGTGAAATTTGATATTTTATGTACAGTATATAATATGTATTTGCTGTATTTTCATATTTTATGTATAGTATATAATATACATTTGGTGAAATTTGATATTTTATATACAGTATATCAAATATATTTGGTGAAATTTGATATTTTATGTACAGTATGTTATACATATTTGGTGTACTTTCATAATTTATGTAAAATATATATTATATATTTGGTTAAATTTGATATTTTGTGTACTGTATCTAATATGCATTTGGTGTACTTTCATATTTTATTTACAGTATATAATATATATTTGCTCTACTTTGATATTTTATGTAGAGTATATAATATATATTTGGTGTACTTTCATATTTTATGTACAGTAGATAACATATTTTTTGGGTACTTTCATATTTTATGTACAGTATACAATATATATTTGGTGAAAGTTGATATTTTCAGTACAGTATATAATATATATTTGGTGAATTTTGATATTTTATGTACAGTATATAATATATTTTTGGTGTACTTTCATATTTTATGTACAGTATATAATATATTTTTGGTGTACTTTCATATTTTATGTACAGTATATAATATATATTTTTTGAAATTTGATATTATATGTACAGTTTATAACATATATTTGGTGAAATTTGATATTTTATGGACAGTATATAATATATATTTGGTGAAATTTGATATTTTATATACAGTATATAATATATATTTGGTGGACTTTCATATTTTATGTACAGTATATTATATATATTTGTTGAAATTTGATATTTTATGTACAGTATATAATGTATATTTGGTGAAATTTGATATTTCACATACAGTATATAATATATATTTGCTGTACTTTCATATTTTATATACAGTATATCATATATATTTTGTGAAATTTGGTATTTTATGCACAGTATATAATACATATTTAGTGTACTTTCATGTTTTATGTATAGTATATAGTATATATTAGGTGAAATTTGATGTTTTATATACAGTATATAATATATATTTCATCTACTTTCATATTTCATATACAGTATAAAATAAATTTGGTGTACTTTCATATTTTATGTACAGCATATAATATATATTTGGTGTACTTTCATATTTTATGTACAGTAGATAATATATATTTGGTGTACTTTCATATTTTATATAAAGTATACAATATATATTTGGTGAAATTTTACATTTTATGTACAGTATATAGTATATATTTGGTGAAATTTGATATTTTATGTACAGTATATAATATATTTTTGGTGTACTTTCATATTTTATGTACAGTATATAATATATATTTTTTGAAATTTGATATTATATGTACAGTTTATAACATATATTTGGTGAAATTTGATATTTTATGGACAGTATATAATATATATTTGGTGAAATTTGATATTTTATGTACAGTATATAATATATATTTGGTGAAATTTGATATTATATGTACAGTATATAATATATATTTGCTGTATTTTCATATTTTATGTATAGTGTATAATGCACATTTGGTGAAATTTGATATTTTATATACAGTATATCAAATATATTTGGTGAAATTTGATATTTTATGTACAGTATGTTATACATATTTGGTGTACTTTCATAATTTATGTAAAATATATATTATATATTTGGTTAAATTTGATATCTTGTGTACAGTATCTAATATGCATTTGGTGTACTTTCATATTTTATTTACAGTATATAATATATATTTGCTCTACTTTCATATTTTATGTAGAGTATACAATATAACTTTGGTGTACTTTCATATTTTATGTACAATAGATAACATATTTTTTGGGTACTTTCATATTTTATGTACAGTATACAATATATATTTGGTGAAAGTTGATATTTTCAGTACAGTATATAATATATATTTGGTGAATTTTGATATTTTATGTACAGTATATAATATATTTTTGGTGTACTTTCATATTTTATGTACAGTATATAATATATTTTTGGTGTACTTTCATATTTTATGTACAGTATATAATATATATTTTTTGAAATTTGATATTATATGTACAGTTTATAACATATATTTGGTGAAATTTGATATTTTATGGACAGTATATAATATATATTTGGTGAAATTTGATATTTTATATACAGTATATAATATATATTTGGTGGACTTTCATATTTTATGTACAGTATATTATATATATTTGTTGAAATTTGATATTTTATGTACAGTATATAATGTATATTTGGTGAAATTTGATATTTCACATACAGTATATAATATATATTTGCTGTACTTTCATATTTTATATACAGTATATCATATATATTTTGTGAAATTTGGTATTTTATGCACAGTATATAATACATATTTAGTGTACTTTCATGTTTTATGTACAGTATATAGTATATATTAGGTGAAATTTGATGTTTTATATACAGTATATAATATATATTTCATCTACTTTCATATTTCATATACAGTATAAAATAAACTTGGTGTACTTTCATATTTTATGTACAGCATATAATATATATTTGGTGTACTTTCATATTTTATGTACAGTAGATAATATATATTTGGTTTACTTTCATATTTTATATACAGTATACAATATATATTTGGTGAAATTTTATATTTTATGTACAGTATATAATATATATTTGGTGAAATTTCATATTTTATGTACACTATATAATATATTTTTGGTGTACTTTCATATTTTATGTACAGTATATAATATATATTTTGTGAAATTTGATATTATATATACAGTATATAATATATATTTGGTGAAATTTGATATTTTATGGACAGTATATAATATATATTTGGTGAAATTTGATATTTTATTTACAGCATATAATATATATTTGGTGTACTTTCATCTTTTATGTACAGTATGTAATATATATTTTTTGAAATTTGGTATTATACGTACAGTATATAATATATATTTCGTGAAATTTGATATTTTATGGACAGTATATAATATATATTTGGTGAAATTTGATATTTTATGTACAGTATATAATATGTATTTGCTGTATTTTCATATTTTATGTATAGTATATAATATACATTTGGTGAAATTTGATATTTTATATACAGTATATCAAATATATTTGGTGAAATTTGATATTTTATGTACAGTATGTTATACATGTTTGGTGTACTTTCATAATTTATGTAAAATATATATTATATATTTGGTTAAATTTGATATTTTGTGTACAGTATCTAATATGCATTTGGTGTACTTTCATATTTTATTTACAGTATATAATATATATTTGCTCTACTTTGATATTTTATGTAGAGTATATAATATATATTTGGTGTACTTTCATATTTTATGTACAGTAGATAACATATTTTTTGGGTACTTTCATATTTTATGTACAGTATACAATATATATTTGGTGAAAGTTGATATTTTCAGTACAGTATATAATATATATTTGGTGAATTTTGATATTTTATGTACAGTATATAATATATTTTTGGTGTACTTTCATATTTTATGTACAGTATATAATATATTTTTGGTGTACTTTCATATTTTATGTACAGTATATAATATATATTTTTTGAAATTTGATATTATATGTACAGTTTATAACATATATTTGGTGAAATTTGATATTTTATGGACAGTATATAATATATATTTGGTGAAATTTGATATTTTATATACAGTATATAATATATATTTGGTGGACTTTCATATTTTATGTACAGTATATTATATATATTTGTTGAAATTTGATATTTTATGTACAGTATATAATGTATATTTGGTGAAATTTGATATTTCACATACAGTATATAATATATATTTGCTGTACTTTCATATTTTATATACAGTATATCATATATATTTTGTGAAATTTGGTATTTTATGCACAGTACATAATACATATTTAGTGTACTTTCATGTTTTATGTACAGTATATAGTATATATTAGGTGAAATTTGATGTTTTATATACAGTATATAATATATATTTCATCTACTTTCATATTTCATATACAGTATAAAATAAATTTGGTGTACTTTCATATTTTATGTACAGCATATAATATATATTTGGTGTACTTTCATATTTTATGTACAGTACATAATATATATTTGGTGTACTTTCATATTTTATATACAGTATACAATATATATTTGGTGAAATTTTATATTTTATGTACAGTATATAGTATATATTTGGTGAAATTTGATATTTTATGTACAGTATATAATATATTTTTGGTGTACTTTCATATTTTATGTACAGTATATAATATATATTTTTGAAATTTGATATTATATGTACAGTTTATAACATATATTTGGTGAAATTTGATATTTTATGGACAGTATATAATATATATTTGGTGAAATTTAATATTTTATGTACAGTATATAATATATATTTGGTGAAATTTGATATTATATGTACAGTATATAATATATATTTGCTGTATTTTCATATTTTATGTATAGTGTATAATGCACATTTGGTGAAATTTGATATTTTATATACAGTATATCAAATATATTTGGTGAAATTTGATATTTTATGTACAGTATGTTATACATATTTGGTGTACTTTCATAATTTATGTAAAATATATATTATATATTTGGTTAAATTTGATATTTTGTGTACAGTATCTAATATGCATTTGGTGTACTTTCATATTTTATTTACAGTATATAATATATATTTGCTCTACTTTCATATTTTATGTAGAGTATACAATATATCTTTGGTGTACTTTCATATTTTATGTACAATAGATAACATATTTTTTGGGTACTTTCATATTTTATGTACAGTATACAATATATATTTGGTGAAAGTTGATATTTTCAGTACAGTATATAATATATATTTGGTGAATTTTGATATTTTATGTACAGTATATAATATATTTTTGGTGTACTTTCATATTTTATGTACAGTATATAATATATTTTTGGTGTACTTTCATATTTTATGTACAGTATATAATATATATTTTTTGAAATTTGATATTATATGTACAGTTTATAACATATATTTGGTGAAATTTGATATTTTATGGACAGTATATAATATATATTTGGTGAAATTTGATATTTTATATACAGTATATAATATATATTTGGTGGACTTTCATATTTTATGTACAGTATATTATATATATTTGTTGAAATTTGATATTTTATGTACAGTATATAATGTATATTTGGTGAAATTTGATATTTCACATACAGTATATAATATATATTTGCTGTACTTTCATATTTTATATACAGTATATCATATATATTTTGTGAAATTTGGTATTTTATGCACAGTATATAATACATATTTAGTGTACTTTCATGTTTTATGTACAGTATATAGTATATATTAGGTGAAATTTGATGTTTTATATACAGTATATAATATATATTTCATCTACTTTCATATTTCATATACAGTATAAAATAAATTTGGTGTACTTTCATATTTTATGTACAGCATATAATATATATTAGGTGTACTTTCATATTTTATGTACAGTAGATAATATATATTTGGTGTACTTTCATATTTTATATACAGTATACAATATATATTTGGTGAAATTTTATATTTTATGTACAGTATATAGTATATATTTGGTGAAATTTGATATTTTATGTACAGTATATAATATATTTTTGGTGTACTTTCATATTTTATGTACAGTATATAATATATATTTTTTGAAATTTGATATTATATGTACAGTTTATAACATATATTTGGTGTAATTTGATATTTTATGGACAGTATATAATATATATTTGGTGAAATTTGATATTTTATGTACAGTATATAATAAATATTTGGTGAAATTTGATATTATATGTACAGTATATAATATATATTTGCTGTATTTTCATATTTTATGTATAGTGTATAATGCACATTTGGTGAAATTTGATATTTTATATACAGTATATCAAATATATTTGGTGAAATTTGATATTTTATGTACAGTATGTTATACATATTTGGTGTACTTTCATAATTTATGTAAAATATATATTATATATTTGGTTAAATTTGATATTTTGTGTACAGTATCTAATATGCATTTGGTGTACTTTCATATTTTATTTACAGTATATAATATATATTTGCTCTACTTTCATATTTTATGTAGAGTATACAATATATCTTTGGTGTATTTTCATATTTTATGTACAATAGATAACATATTTTTTGGGAACTTTCTTATTTTATGTACAGTATACAATATATATTTGGTGAAAGTTGATATTTTCAGTACAGTATATAATATATATTTGGTGAATTTTGATATTTTATGTACAGTATATAATATATTTTTGGTGTACTTTCATATTTTATGTACAGTATATAATATATTTTTGGTGTACTTTCATATTTTATGTACAGTATATAATGTATATTTGGTGAAATTTGATATTTCACATACAGTATATAATATATATTTGCTGTCCTTTCATATTTTATATACAGTATATCATATATATTTTGTGAAATTTGGTATTTTATGCACAGTATATAATACATATTTAGTGTACTTTCATGTTTTATGTACAGTATATAGTATATATTAGGTGAAATTTGATGTTTTATATACAGTATATAATATATGTTTCATCTACTTTCATATTTCATATACAGTATAAAATAAATTTGGTGTACTTTCATATTTTATGTACAGCATATAATATATATTAGGTGTACTTTCATATTTTATGTACAGTAGATAATATATATTTGGTGTACTTTCATATTTTATATACAGTATACAATATATATTTGGTGAAATTTTATATTTTATGTACAGTATATAATATATATTTGGTGAAATTTGATATTTTATGTACAGTATATAATATATTTTTGGTGTACTTTCATATTTTATGTACAGTATATAATATATATTTTGTGAAATTTGATATTATATATACAGTATATAATATATATTTGGTGAAATTTGATATTTTATGGACAGTATATAATATATATTTGGTGAAATTTGATATTTTATTTACAGCATATAATATATATTTGGTGTACTTTCATCTTTTATGTACAGTATGTAATATATATTTTTTGAAATTTGATATACGTACAGTATATAATATATATTTCGTGAAATTTGATATTTTATGGACAGTATATAATATATATTTGGTGAAATTTGATATTTTATGTACAGTATATAATATGTATTTGCTGTATTTTCATATTTTATGTATAGTATATAATATACATTTGGTGAAATTTGATATTTTATATACAGTATATCAAATATATTTGGTGAAATTTGATATTTTATGTACAGTATGTTATACATATTTGGTGTACTTTCATAATTTATGTACAATATATATTATATATTTGGTTAAATTTGATATTTTGTGTACAGTATCTAATATGCATTTGGTGTACTTTCATATTTTATTTACAGTATATAATATATATTTGCTCTACTTTCATATTTTATGTAGAGTATACAATAAATCTTTGGTGTACTTTCATATTTTATGTACAATAGATAACATATTTTTTGGGTACTTTCATATTTTATGTACAGTATACAATATATATTTGGTGAAAGTTGATATTTTCAGTACAGTATATAATATATATTTGGTGAATTTTGATATTTTATGTACAGTATATAATATATTTTTGGTGTACTTTCATATTTTATGTACAGTATATAATATATTTTTGGTGTACTTTCATATTTTATGTACAGTATATAATATATATTTTTTGAAATTTGATATTATATGTACAGTTTATAACATATATTTGGTGAAATTTGATATTTTATGGACAGTATATAATATATATTTGGTGAAATTTGATATTTTATGTACAGTATATAATGTATATTTGGTGAAATTTGATATTTCACATACAGTATATAATATATATTTGCTGTACTTTCATATTTTATATACAGTATATCATATATATTTTGTGAAATTTGGTATTTTATGCACAGTATATAATACATATTTAGTGTACTTTCATGTTTTATGTACAGTATATAGTATATATTAGGTGAAATTTGATGTTTTATATACAGTATATAATATATATTTCATCTACTTTCATATTTCATATACAGTATAAAATAAATTTGGTGTACTTTCATATTTTATGTACAGCATATAATATATATTTGGTGTACTTTCATATTTTATGTACAGTAGATAATATATATTTGGTGTACTTTCATATTTTATATACAGTATACAATATATATTTGGTGAAATTTTATATTTTATGTACAGTATATAATATATATTTGGTGAAATTTGATATTTTATGTACAGTATATAATATATTTTTGGTGTACTTTCATATTTTATGTACAGTATATAATATATATTTTGTGAAATTTGATATTATATATACAGTATATAATATATATTTGGTGAAATTTGATATTTTATGGACAGTATATAATATATATTTGGTGAAATTTGATATTTTATTTACAGCATATAATATATATTTGGTGTACTTTCATCTTTTATGTACAGTATGTAATATATATTTTTTGAAATTTGATATTATACGTACAGTATATAATATATATTTCGTGAAATTTGATATTTTATGGACAGTATGTAATATATATTTGGTGAAATTTGATATTTTATGTAAAGTATATAATATGTATTTGCTGTATTTTCATATTTTATGTATAGTATATAATATACATTTGGTGAAATTTGATATTTTATATACAGTATATCAAATATATTTGGTGAAATTTGATATTTTATGTACAGTATGTTATACATATTTGGTGTACTTTCATAATTTATGTAAAATATATATTATATATTTGGTTAAATTTGATATTTTGTGTACAGTATCTAATATGCATTTGGTGTACTTTCATATTTTATTTACAGTATATAATATATATTTGCTCTACTTTCATATTTTATGTAGAGTATACAATATATATTTGGTGTACTTTCATATTTTATGTACAGTAGATAACATATTTTTTGGGTACTTTCATATTTTATGTACAGTATACAATATATATTTGGTGAAAGTTGATATTTTCAGTAGAGTATATAATATATATTTGGTGAATTTTGATATTTTATGTACAGTATATAATATATTTTTGGTGTACTTTCATATTTTATGTACAGTATATAATATATTTTTGTTGTACTTTCATATTTTATGTACAGTATATAATATATATTTTTTGAAATTTGATATTATATGTACAGTTTATAACATATATTTGGTGAAATTTGATATTTTATGGACAGTATATAATATATATTTGGTGAAATTTGATATTTTATATACAGTATATAATATATATTTGGTGGACTTTCATATTTTATGTACAGTATATTATATATATTTGTTGAAATTTGATATTTTATGTACAGTATATAATGTATATTTGGTGAAATTTGATATTTCACATACAGTATATAATATATATTTGCTGTACTTTCATATTTTATATACAGTATATCATATATATTTTGTGAAATTTGGTATTTTATGCACAGTATATAATACATATTTAGTGTACTTTCATGTTTTATGTACAGTATATAGTATATATTAGGTGAAATTTGATGTTTTATATACAGTATATAATATATATTTCATCTACTTTCATATTTCATATACAGTATAAAATAAATTTGGTGTACTTTCATATTTTATGTACAGCATATAATATATATTTGGTGTACTTTCATATTTTATGTACAGTAGATAATATATATTTGGTGTACTTTCATATTTTATATACAGTATACAATATATATTTGGTGAAATTTTATATTTTATGTACAGTATATAATATATATTTGGTGAAATTTGATATTTTATGTACAGTATATAATATATTTTTGGTGTACTTTCATATTTTATGTACAGTATATAATATATATTTTGTGAAATTTGATATTATATATACAGTATATAATATATATTTGGTGAAATTTGATATTTTATGGACAGTATATAATATATATTTGGTGAAATTTGATATTTTATTTACAGCATATAATATATATTTGGTGTACTTTCATCTTTTATGTACAGTATGTAATATATATTTTTTGAAATTTGATATTATACGTACAGTATATAATATATATTTCGTGAAATTTGATATTTTATGGACAGTATGTAATATATATTTGGTGAAATTTGATATTTTATGTACAGTATATAATATGTATTTGCTGTATTTTCATATTTTATGTATAGTATATAATATACATTTGGTGAAATTTGATATTTTATATACAGTATATCAAATATATTTGGTGAAATTTGATATTTTATGTACAGTATGTTATATATATTTTGTGTACTTTCATAATTTATGTAAAATATATATTATATATTTGGTTAAATTTGATATTTTGTGTACAGTATCTAATATGCATTTGGTGTACTTTCATATTTTATTTACAGTATATAATATATATTTGCTCTACTTTGATATTTTATGTAGAGTATATAATATATATTTGGTGTACTTTCATATTTTATGTACAGTAGATAACATATTTTTTGGGTACTTTCATATTTTATGTACAGTATACAATATATATTTGGTGAAAGTTGATATTTTCAGTACAGTATATAATATATATTTGGTGAAATTTGATATTTTATGTACAGTATATAATATATTTTTGGTGTACTTTCATATTTTATGTACAGTATATAATATATTTTTGGTGTACTTTCATATTTTATGTAGAGTATATAATATATATTTTTTGAAATTTGATATTATATGTACAGTTTATAACATATATTTGGTGAAATTTGATATTTTATGGACAGTATATAATATATATTTGGTGAAATTTGATATTTTATATACAGTATATAATATATATTTGGTGGACTTTCATATTTTATGTACAGTATATTATATATATTTGTTGAAATTTGATATTTTATGTACAGTATATAATGTATATTTGGTGAAATTTGATATTTCACATACAGTATATAATATATATTTGCTGTACTTTCATATTTTATATACAGTATATCATATATATTTTGTGAAATTTGGTATTTTATGCACAGTATATAATACATATTTAGTGTACTTTCATGTTTTATGTACAGTATATAGTATATAATAGGTGAAATTTGATGTTTTATATACAGTATATAATATATATTTCATCTACTTTCATATTTCATATACAGTATAAAATAAATTTGGTGTACTTTCATATTTTATGTACAGCATATAATATATATTAGGTGTACTTTCATATTTTATGTACAGTAGATAATATATATTTGGTGTACTTTCATATTTTATATACAGTATACAATATATATTTGGTGAAATTTTATATTTTATGTACAGTATATAGTATATATTTGGTGAAATTTGATATTTTATGTACAGTATATAATATATTTTTGGTGTACTTTCATATTTTATGTACAGTATATAATATATATTTTTTGAAATTTGATATTATATGTACAGTTTATAACATATATTTGGTGTAATTTGATATTTTATGGACAGTATATAATATATATTTGGTGAAATTTGATATTTTATGTACAGTATATAATATATATTTGGTGAAATTTGATATTATATGTACAGTATATAATATATATTTGCTGTATTTTCATATTTTATGTATAGTGTATAATGCACATTTGGTGAAATTTGATATTTTATATACAGTATATCAAATATATTTGGTGAAATTTGATATTTTATGTACAGTATGTTATACATATTTGGTGTACTTTCATAATTTATGTAAAATATATATTGTATATTTGGTTAAATTTGATATTTTGTGTACAGTATCTAATATGCATTTGGTGTACTTTCATATTTTATTTACAGTATATAATATATATTTGCTCTACTTTCATATTTTATGTAGAGTATACAATATATCTTTGGTGTACTTTCATATTTTATGTACAATAGATAACATATTTTTTGGGTACTTTCTTATTTTATGTACAGTATACAATATATATTTGGTGAAAGTTGATATTTTCAGTACAGTATATAATATATATTTGGTGAATTTTGATATTTTATGTACAGTATATAATATATTTTTGGTGTACTTTCATATTTTATGTACAGTATATAATATATTTTTGGTGTACTTTCATATTTTATGTACAGTATATAATGTATATTTGGTGAAATTTGATATTTCACATACAGTATATAATATATATTTGCTGTCCTTTCATATTTTATATACAGTATATCATATATATTTTGTGAAATTTGGTATTTTATGCACAGTATATAATACATATTTAGTGTACTTTCATGTTTTATGTACAGTATATAGTATATATTAGGTGAAATTTGATGTTTTATATACAGTATATAATATATGTTTCATCTACTTTCATATTTCATATACAGTATAAAATAAACTTGGTGTACTTTCATATTTTATGTACAGCATATAATATATATTAGGTGTACTTTCATATTTTATGTACAGTAGATAATATATATTTGGTGTACTTTCATATTTTATATACAGTATACAATATATATTTGGTGAAATTTTATATTTTATGTACAGTATATAATATATATTTGGTGAAATTTGATATTTTATGTACAGTATATAATATATTTTTGGTGTACTTTCATATTTTATGTACAGTATATAATATATATTTTGTGAAATTTGATATTATATATACAGTATATAATATATATTTGGTGAAATTTGATATTTTATGGACAGTATATAATATATATTTGGTGAAATTTGATATTTTATTTACAGCATATAATATATATTTGGTGTACTTTCATCTTTTATGTACAGTATGTAATATATATTTTTTGAAATTTGATATTATACGTACAGTATATAATATATATTTCGTGAAATTTGATATTTTATGGACAGTATATAATATATATTTGGTGAAATTTGATATTTTATGTACAGTATATAATATGTATTTGCTGTATTTTCATATTTTATGTATAGTATATAATATACATTTGGTGAAATTTGATATTTTATATACAGTATATCAAATATATTTGGTGAAATTTGATATTTTATGTACAGTATGTTATACATATTTGGTGTACTTTCATAATTTATGTACAATATATATTATATATTTGGTTAAATTTGATATTTTGTGTACAGTATCTAATATGCATTTGGTGTACTTTCATATTTTATTTACAGTATATAATATATATTTGCTCTACTTTCATATTTTATGTAGAGTATACAATAAATCTTTGGTGTACTTTCATATTTTATGTACAATAGATAACATATTTTTTGGGTACTTTCATATTTTATGTACAGTATGCAATATATATTTGGTGAAAGTTGATATTTTCAGTACAGTATATAATATATATTTGGTGAATTTTGATATTTTATGTACAGTATATATTTTTGGTGTACTTTCATATTTTATGTACAGTATATAATATATTTTTGGTGTACTTTCATATTTTATGTACAGTATATAATATATATTTTTTGAAATTTGATATATGTACAGTTTATAACATATATTTGGTGAAATTTGATATTTTATGGACAGTATATTATATATATTTGGTGAAATTTGATATTTTATATACAGTATATAATATATATTTGGTGGACTTTCATATTTTATGTACAGTATATTATATATATTTGTTGAAATTTGATATTTTATGTACAGTATATAATGTATATTTGGTGAAATTTGATATTTCACATACAGTATATAATATATATTTGCTGTACTTTCATATTTTATATACAGTATATCATATATATTTTGTGAAATTTGGTATTTTATGCACAGTACATAATACATATTTAGTGTACTTTCATGTTTTATGTACAGTATATAGTATATATTAGGTGAAATTTGATGTTTTATATACAGTATATAATATATATTTCATCTACTTTCATATTTCATATACAGTATAAAATAAATTTGGTGTACTTTCATATTTTATGTACAGCATATAATATATATTTGGTGTACTTTCATATTTTATGTACAGTAGATAATATATATTTGGTGTACTTTCATATTTTATATACAGTATACAATATATATTTGGTGAAATTTTATATTTTATGTACAGTATATAATATATATTTGGTGAAATTTGATATTTTATGTACAGTATATAATATATTTTTGGTGTACTTTCATATTTTATGTACAGTATATAATATATATTTTGTGAAATTTGATATTATATATACAGTATATAATATATATTTGGGGAAATTTGATATTTTATGGACAGTATATAATATATATTTGGTGAAATTTGATATTTTATTTACAGCATATAATATATATTTGGTGTACTTTCATCTTTTATGTACAGTATGTAATATATATTTTTTGAAATTTGATATTATACGTACAGTATATAATATATATTTCGTGAAATTTGATATTTTATGGACAGTATATAATATATATTTGGTGAAATTTGATATTTTATGTACAGTATATAATATGTATTTGCTGTATTTTCATATTTTATGTATAGTATATAATATACATTTGGTGAAATTTGATATTTTATATACAGTATATCAAATATATTTGGTGAAATTTGATATTTTATGTACAGTATGTTATACATATTTGGTGTACTTTCATAATTTATGTAAAATATATATTATATATTTGGTTAAATTTGATATTTTGTGTACAGTATCTAATATGCATTTGGTGTACTTTCATATTTTATTTACAGTATATAATATATATTTGCTCTACTTTGATATTTTATGTAGAGTATATAATATATATTTGGTGTACTTTCATATTTTATGTACAGTAGATAACATATTTTTTGGGTACTTTCATATTTTATGTACAGTATACAATATATATTTGGTGAAAGTTGATATTTTCAGTACAGTATATAATATATATTTGGTGAATTTTGATATTTTATGTACAGTATATAATATATTTTTGGTGTACTTTCATATTTTATGTACAGTATATAATATATATTTTTTGAAATTTGATATTATATGTACAGTTTATAACATATATTTGGTGAAATTTGATATTTTATGGACAGTATATAATATATATTTGGTGAAATTTGATATTTTATATACAGTATATAATATATATTTGGTGGACTTTCATATTTTATGTACAGTATATTATATATATTTGTTGAAATTTGATATTTTATGTACAGTATATAATGTATATTTGGTGAAATTTGATATTTCACATACAGTATATAATATATATTTGCTGTACTTTCATATTTTATATACAGTATATCATATATATTTTGTGAAATTTGGTAATTTATGCACAGTATATAATACATATTTAGTGTACTTTCATGTTTTATGTACAGTATATAGTATATATTAGGTGAAATTTGATGTTTTATATACAGTATATAATATATATTTCATCTACTTTCATATTACATATACAGTATAAAATAAATTTTGTGTACTTTCATATTTTATGTACAGCATATAATATATATTTGGTGTACTTTCATATTTTATGTACAGTAGATAATATATATTTGGTGTACTTTCATATTTTATATACAGTATACAATATATATTTGGTGAAATTTTATATTTTATGTACAGTATATAGTATATATTTGGTGAAATTTGATATTTTATGTACAGTATATAATATATTTTTGGTGTACTTTCATATTTTATGTACAGTATATAATATATATTTTGTGAAATTTGATATTATATGTACAGTTTATAACATATATTTGGTGAAATTTGATATTTTATGGACAGTATATAATATATATTTGGTGAAATTTGATATTTTATGTACGGTATATAATATATATTTGGTGAAATTTGATATTATATGTACAGTATATAATATATATTTGCTGTATTTTCATATTTTATGTATAGTGTATAATGCACATTTGGTGAAATTTGATATTTTATATACAGTATATCAAATATATTTGGTGAAATTTGATATTTTATGTACAGTATGTTATACATATTTGGTGTACTTTCATAATTTATGTAAAATATATATTATATATTTGTTTAAATTTGATATTTTGTGTACAGTATCTAATATGCATTTGGTGTACTTTCATATTTTATTTACAGTATATAATATATTTTTGCTCTACTTTCATATTTTATGTAGAGTATACAATATATCTTTGGTGTACTTTCATATTTTATGTACAGTAGATAACATATTTTTTGGGTAGTTTCATATTTTATGTACAGTATACAATATATATTTGGTGAAAGTTGATATTTTCAGTACAGTATATAATATATATTTGGTGAATTTTGATATTTTATGTACAGTATATAATATATTTTTGGTGTACTTTCATATTTTATGTACAGTATATAATATATTTTTGGTGTACTTTCATATTTTATGTACAGTATATAATATATATTTTTTGAAATTTGATATTATATGTACAGTTTATAACATATATTTGGTGAAATTTGATATTTTATGGACAGTATATAATATATATTTGGTGAAATTTGATATTTTACATACAGTATATAATATATATTTGGTGGACTTTCATATTTTATGTACAGTATATTATATATATTTGTTGAAATTTGATATTTTATGTACAGTATATAATGTATATTTGGTGAAATTTGATATTTCACATACAGTATATAATATATATTTGCTGTACTTTCATATTTTATATACAGTATATCATATATATTTTGTGAAATTTGGTATTTTATGCACAGTATATAATACATATTTAGTGTACTTTCATGTTTTATGTACAGTATATAGTATATATTAGGTGAAATTTGATGTTTTATATACAGTATATAAAATATATTTCATCTACTTTCATATTTCATATACAGTATAAAATAAATTTGGTGTACTTTCATATTTTATGTACAGCATATAATATATATTTGGTGTACTTTCATATTTTATGTACAGTAGATAATATATATTTGGTGTACTTTCATATTTTATATACAGTATACAATATATATTTGGTGAAATTTTATATTTTATGTACAGTATATAATATATATTTGGTGAAATTTGATATTTTATGTACAGTATATAATATATTTTTGGTGTACTTTCATATTTTATGTACAGTATATAATATATATTTTGTGAAATTTGATATTATATATACAGTATATAATATATATTTGGTGAAATTTGATATTTTATGGACAGTATATAATATATATTTGGTGAAATTTGATATTTTATTTACAGCATATAATATATATTTGGTGTACTTTCATCTTTTATGTACAGTATGTAATATATATTTTTTGAAATTTGATATTATACGTACAGTATATAATATATATTTCGTGAAATTTGATATTTTATGGACAGTATATAATATATATTTGGTGAAATTTGATATTTTATGTACAGTATATAATATGTATTTGCTGTATTTTCATATTTTATGTATAGTATATAATATACATTAGGTGAAATTTGATATTTTATATACAGTATATCAAATATTTTTGGTGAAATTTGATATTTTATGTACAGTATGTTATACATATTTGGTGTACTTTCATAATTTATGTACAATATATATTATATATTTGGTTAAATTTGATATTTTGTGTACAGTATCTAATATGCATTTGGTGTACTTTCATATTTTATTTACAGCATATAATATATATTTGCTCTACTTTGATATTTTATGTAGAGTATATAATATATATTTGGTGTACTTTCATATTTTATGTACAGTAGATAACATATTTTTTGGGTACTTTCATATTTTATGTACAGTATACAATATATATTTGGTGAAAGTTGATATTTTCAGTACAGTATATAATATATATTTGGTGAATTTTGATATTTTATGTACAGTATATAATATATTTTTGGTGTACTTTCATATTTTATGTACAGTATATAATATATATTTTTTGAAATTTGATATTATATGTACAGTTTATAACATATATTTGGTGAAATTTGATATTTTATGGACAGTATATAATATATATTTGGTGAAATTTGATATTTTATATACAGTATATAATATATATTTGGTGGACTTTCATATTTTATGTACAGTATATTATATATATTTGTTGTAATTTGATATTTTATGTACAGTATATAATGTATGTTTGGTGAAATTTGATATTTCACATACAGTATATAATATATATTTGCTGTACTTTCATATTTTATATACAGTATATCATATATATTTTGTGAAATTTGGTATTTTATGCACAGTATATAATACATATTTAGTGTACTTTCATGTTTTATGTACAGTATATAGTATATATTAGGTGAAATTTGATGTTTTATATACAGTATATAATATATATTTCATCTACTTTCATATTTCATATACAGTATAAAATAAATTTGGTGTACTTTCATATTTTATGTACAGCATATAATATATATTTGGTGTACTTTCATATTTTATGTACAGTAGATAACATATTTTTTGGGTACTTTCATATTTTATGTACAGTATACAATATATATTTGGTGAAAGTTGATATTTTCTGTACAGTATATAATATATATTTGGTGAATTTTGATATTTTATGTACAGTATATAATATATTTTTCGTGTACTTCCATATTTTATGTACAGTATATAATATATATTTTTTGAAATTTGATATTATATGTACAGTTTATAACATATATTTGGTGAAATTTGATATTTTATGGACAGTATATAATATATATTTGGTGAAATTTGATATTTTATATACAGTATATAATATATATTTGGTGGACTTTCATATTTTATGTACAGTATATTATATATATTTGTTGAAATTTGATATTTTATGTACAGTATATAATGTATATTTGGTGAAATTTGATATTTCACATACAGTATATAATATATATTTGCTGTACTTTCATATTTTATATACAGTATATCATATATATTTTGTGAAATTTGGTATTTTATGCACAGTATATAATACATATTTAGTGTACTTTCATGTTTTATGTACAGTATATAGTATATATTAGGTGAAATTTGATGTTTTATATACAGTATATAATATATATTTCATCTACTTTCATATTTCATATACAGTATAAAATAAATTTGGTGTACTTTCATATTTTATGTACAGCATATAATATATATTTGGTGTACTTTCATATTTTATGTACAGTAGATAATATATATTTGGTGTACTTTCATATTTTATATACAGTATACAATATATATTTGGTGAATTTTATATTTTATGTACAGTATATAATATATATTTGGTGAAATTTGATATTTTATGTACAGTATATAATATATTTTTGGTGTACTTTCATATTTTATGTACAGTATATAATATATATTTTGTGAAATTTGATATTATATATACAGTATATAATATATATTTGGTGAAATTTGATATTTTATGGACAGTATATAATATATATTTGGTAAAATTTGATATTTTATTTACAGCATATAATATATATTTGGTGTACTTTCATCTTTTATGTACAGTATGTAATATATATTTTTTGAAATTTGATATACGTACAGTATATAATATATATTTGGTGAAATTTGATATTTTATGGACAGTATATAATATATATTTGGTGAAATTTGATATTTTATGTACAATATATAATATGTATTTGCTGTATTTTCATATTTTATGTATAGTATATAATATACATTTGGTGAAATTTGAAATTTTATATACAGTATATCAAATATATTTGGTGAAATTTGATATTTTATGTACAGTATATAATATATTTTTGGTGTACTTTCATATTTTATGTACAGTATATAATATATATTTTTTGAAATTTGATATTATATGTACAGTTTATAACATATATTTGGTGAAATTTGATATTTTATGGACAGTATATAATATATATTTGGTGAAATTTGATATTTTATGTACAGTATATAATATATATTTGGTGAAATTTGATATTATATGTTCAGTATATAATATATATTTGCTGTATTTTCATATTTTGTGTATAGTGTATAATGCACATTTGGTGAAATTTGATATTTTATATACAGAATATCAAATATATTTGGTGAAATTTGATATTTTATGTACAGTATATTATATACATTTGTTGAAATTTCATATTTTATGTACAGTATATAATGTATATTTGGTCAAATTTGATATTTTATGTACAGTATATAATATGTATTTGCTGTATTTTCATATTTTATGTATAGTATATAATATACATTTGGTGAAATTTGATATTTTATATACAGTATATCAAATATATTTGGTGAAATTTGATATTTTATGTACAGTATATAATATATTTTTGGTGTACTTTCGTATTTTATGTACAGTATATAATATATATTTTTTGAAATTTGATATTATATGTACAGTTTATAACATATATTTGGTGAAATTTGATATTTTATGGACAGTATATAATATATATTTGGTGAAATTTGATATTTTATGTACAGTATATAATATATTTTTGGTGTACTTTCATATTTTATGTACAGTATATAATATATATTTTGTGAAATTTGATATTATATATACAGTATATAATATATATTTGGTGAAATTTGATATTTTATGGACAGTATATAATATATATTTGGTGAAATTTGATATTTTATTTACAGCATATAATATATATTTGGTGTACTTTCATCTTTTATGTACAGTATGTAATATATATTTTTTGAAATTTGATATTATACGTACAGTATATAATATATATTTCGTGAAATTTGATATTTTATGGACAGTATATAATATATATTTGGTGAAATTTGATATTTTATGGACAGTATATAATATATATTTGGTAAAATTTGATATTTTATTTACAGCATATAATATATATTTGGTGTACTTTCATCTTTTATGTACAGTATGTAATATATATTTTTTGAAATTTGATATACGTACAGTATATAATATATATTTGGTGAAATTTGATATTTTATGGACAGTATATAATATATATTTGGTGAAATTTGATATTTTATGTACAATATATAATATGTATTTGCTGTATTTTCATATTTTATGTATAGTATATAATATACATTTGGTGAAATTTGAAATTTTATATACAGTATATCAAATATATTTGGTGAAATTTGATATTTTATGTACAGTATATAATATATTTTTGGTGTACTTTCATATTTTATGTACAGTATATAATATATATTTTTTGAAATTTGATATTATATGTACAGTTTATAACATATATTTGGTGAAATTTGATATTTTATGGACAGTATATAATATATATTTGGTGAAATTTGATATTTTATGTACAGTATATAATATATATTTGGTGAAATTTGATATTATATGTTCAGTATATAATATGTATTTGCTGTATTTTCATATTTTGTGTATAGTGTATAATGCACATTTGGTGAAATTTGATATTTTATATACAGAATATCAAATATATTTGGTGAAATTTGATATTTTATGTACAGTATATTATATACATTTGTTGAAATTTCATATTTTATGTACAGTATATAATGTATATTTGGTCAAATTTGATATTTTATGTACAGTATATAATATGTATTTGCTGTATTTTCATATTTTATGTATAGTATATAATATACATTTGGTGAAATTTGATATTTTATATACAGTATATCAAATATATTTGGTGAAATTTGATATTTTATGTACAGTATGTTATACATATTTGGTGTACTTTCATAATTTATGTAAAATATATATTATATATTTGGTTAAATTTGATATTTTGTGTACAGTATCTAATATGCATTTGGTGTACTTTCATATTTTATTTACAGTATATAATATATATTTGCTCTACTTTCATATTTTATGTAGAGTATACAATATATCTTTGGTGTACTTTCATATTTTATGTACAATAGATAACATATTTTTTGGGTAGTTTCATATTTTATGTACAGTATACAATATATATTTGTTGAAAGTTGATATTTTCAGTACAGTATATAATATATATTTGGTGAATTTTGATATTTTATGTACAGTATATAATATATTTTTGGTGTACTTTCATATTTTATGTACAGTATATAATATATTTTTGGTGTACTTTCATATTTTATGTACAGTATATAATATATATTTTTTGAAATTTGATATTATATGTACAGTTTATAACATATATTTGGTGAAATTTGATATTTTATGGACAGTATATAATATATATTTGGTGAAATTTGATATTTTATATACAGTATATAATATATATTTGGTGGACTTTCATATTCTATGTACAGTATATTATATATATTTGTTGAAATTTGATATTTTATGTACAGTATATAATGTATATTTGGTGAAATTTGATATTTCACATACAGTATATAATATATATTTGCTGTACTTTCATATTTTATATACAGTATATCATATATATTTTGTGAAATTTGGTATTTTATGCACAGTATATAATACATATTTAGTGTACTTTCATGTTTTATGTACAGTATATAGTATATATTAGGTGAAATTTGATGTTTTATATACAGTATATAATATATATTTCATCTACTTTCATATTTCATATACAGTATAAAATAAATTTGGTGTACTTTCATATTTTATGTACAGCATATAATATATATTTGGTGTACTTTCATATTTTATGTACAGTAGATAATATATATTTGGTGTACTTTCATATTTTATACACAGTATACAATATATATTTGGTGAAATTTTATATTTTATGTACAGTATATAATATATATTTGGTGAAATTTGATATTTTATGTACAGTATATAATATATTTTTGGTGTACTTTCATATTTTATGTACAGTATATAATATATATTTTTTGAAATTTGATATTATATATACAGTATATAATATATATTTGGTGAAATTTGATATTTTATGGACAGTATATAATATATATTTGGTGAAATTTGATATTTTATATACAGTATATAATATATATTTGGTGTACTTTCATATTTTATGTACAGTATATTATATATATTTGTTGAAATTTGATATTTTATGTACAGTATATAATGTATATTTGGTGAAATTTGATATTTCACATACAGTATATAATATATATTTGCTGTACTTTCATATTTTATATACAGTATATCATATATATTTTGTGAAATTTGGTATTTTATGCACAGTATATAATACATATTTAGTGTACTTTCATGTTTTATGTACAGTATATAGTATATATTAGGTGAAATTTGATGTTTTATATACAGTATATAATATATATTTCATCTACTTTCATATTTCATATACAGTATAAAATAAATTTGGTGTACTTTCATATTTTATGTACAGCATATAATATATATTTGGTGTACTTTCATATTTTATGTACAGTAGATAATATATATTTGGTGTACTTTCATATTTTATATACAGTATACAATATATATTTGGTGAAATTTTATATTTTATGTACAGTATATAGTATATATTTGGTGAAATTTGATATTTTATGTACAGTATATAATATATTTTTGGTGTACTTTCATATTTTATGTACAGTATATAATATATATTTTTTGAAATTTGATATTATATGTACAGTTTATAACATATATTTGGTGAAATTTGATATTTTATGGACAGTATATAATATATATTTGGTTAAATTTGATATTTTATGTACTGTATATAATATATATTTGGTGAAATTTGATATTATATGTACAGTATATAATATATATTTGCTGTATTTTCATATTTTATGTAGAGTGTATAATGCACATTTGGTGAAATTTGATATTTTATATACAGTATATCAAATATATTTGGTGAAATTTGATATTTTATGTACAGTATGTTATACATATTTGGTGTACTTTCATAATTTATGTAAAATATATATTATATATTTGGTTAAATTTGATATTTTGTGTACAGTATCTAATATGCATTTGGTGTACTTTCATATTTTATTTACAGTATATAATATATATTTGCTCTACTTTCATATTTTATGTAGAGTATACAATATATCTTTGGTGTACTTTCATATTTTATGTACAATAGATAACATATTTTTTGGGTAGTTTCATATTTTATGTACAGTATACAATATATATTTGGTGAAAGTTGATATTTTCAGTACAGTATATAATATATATTTGGTGAATTTTGATATTTTATGTACAGTATATAATATATTTTTGGTGTACTTTCATATTTTATGTACAGTATATAATATATTTTTGGTGTACTTTCATATTTTATGTACAGTATATAATATATATTTTTTGAAATTTGATATTATATGTACAGTTTATAACATATATTTGGTGAAATTTGATATTTTATGGACAGTATATAATATATATTTGGTGAAATTTGATATTTTATATACAGTATATAATATATATTTGGTGGACTTTCATATTTTATGTACAGTATATTATATATATTTGTTGAAATTTGATATTTTATGTACAGTATATAATGTATATTTGGTGAAATTTGATATTTCACATACAGTATATAATATATATTTGCTGTACTTTCATATTTTATATACAGTATATCATATATATTTTGTGAAATTTGGTATTTTATGCACAGTACATAATACATATTTAGTGTACTTTCATGTTTTATGTACAGTATATAGTATATATTAGGTGAAATTTGATGTTTTATATACAGTATATAATATATATTTCATCTACTTTCATATTTCATATACAGTATAAAATAAATTTGGTGTACTTTCATATTTTATGTACAGCATATAATATATATTTGGTGTACTTTCATATTTTATGTACAGTAGATAATATATATTTGGTGTACTTTCATATTTTATATACAGTATATCATATATATTTTGTGAAATTTGGTATTTTATGCACAGTATATAATACATATTTAGTGTACTTTCATGTTTTATGTACAGTATATAGTATATATTAGGTGAAATTTGATGTTTTATATACAGTATATAATATATATTTCATCTACTATCATATTTCATATACAGTATAATATAAATTTGGTGTACTTTCATATTTTATGTACAGCATATAATATATATTTGGTGTACTTTCATATTTTATGTACAGTAGATAACATATTTTTTGGGTACTTTCATATTTTATGTACAGTATACAATATATATTTGGTGAAAGTTGATATTTTCTGTACAGTATATAATATATATTTGGTGAATTTTGATATTTTATGTACAGTATATAATATATTTTTCGTGTACTTTCATATTTTATGTACAGTATATAATATATATTTTGTGAAATTTGATATTATATATACAGTATATAATATATATTTGGTGAAATTTGATATTTTATGGACAGTATATAATATATATTTGGTGAAATTTGATATTTTATTTACAGCATATAATATATATTTGGTGTACTTTCATCTTTTATGTACAGTATGTAATATATATTTTTTGAAATTTGATATTATACGTACAGTATATAATATATATTTCGTGAAATTTGATATTTTATGGACAGTATATAATATATATTTGGTGAAATTTGATATTTTATGTACAGTATATAATATGTATTTGCTGTATTTTCATATTTTATGTATAGTATATAATATACATTTGGTGAAATTTGATATTTTATATACAGTATATCAAATATATTTGGTGAAATTTGATATTTTATGTACAGTATGTTATACATATTTGGTGTACTTTCATAATTTATGTAAAATATATATTATATATTTGGTTAAATTTGATATTTTGTGTACAGTATCTAATATGCATTTGGTGTACTTTCATATTTTATTTACAGTATATAATATATATTTGCTCTACTTTGATATTTTATGTAGAGTATATAATATATATTTGGTGTACTTTCATATTTTATGTACAGTAGATAACTTATTTTTTGGGTACTTTCATATTTTATGTACAGTATACAATATATATTTGGTGAAAGTTGATATTTTCAGTACAGTATATAATATATATTTGGTGAATTTTGATATTTTATGTACAGTATATAATATATTTTTGGTGTACTTTCATATTTTATGTACAGTATATAATATATTTTTGGTGTACTTTCATATTTTATGTACAGTATATAATATATATTTTTTGAAATTTGATATTATATGTACAGTTTATAACATATATTTGGTGAAATTTGATATTTTATGGACAGTATATAATATATATTTGGTGAAATTTGATATTTTATATACAGTATATAATATATATTTGGTGGAATTTCATATTTTATGTACAGTATATTATATATATTTGTTGTAATTTGATATTTTATGTACAGTATATAATGTATGTTTGGTGAAATTTGATATTTCACATACAGTATATAATATATATTTGCTGTACTTTCATATTTTATATACAGTATATCATATATATTTTGTGAAATTTGGTATTTTATGCACAGTATATAATACATATTTAGTGTACTTTCATGTTTTATGTACAGTATATAGTATATATTAGGTGAAATTTGATGTTTTATATACAGTATATAATATATATTTCATCTACTTTCATATTTCATATACAGTATAAAATAAATTTGGTGTACTTTCATATTTTATGTACAGCATATAATATATATTTGGTGTACTTTCATATTTTATGTACAGTAGATAACATATTTTTTGGGTACTTTCATATTTTATGTACAGTATACAATATATATTTGGTGAAAGTTGATATTTTCTGTACAGTATATAATATATATTTGGTGAATTTTGATATTTTATGTACAGTATATAATATATTTTTCGTGTACTTTCATATTTTATGTACAGTATATAATATATATTTTTTGAAATTTGATATTATATGTACAGTTTATAACATATATTTGGTGAAATTTGATATTTTATGGACAGTATATAATATATATTTGGTGAAATTTGATATTTTATATACAGTATATAATATATATTTGGTGGACTTTCATATTTTATGTACAGTATATTATATATATTTGTTGAAATTTGATATTTTATGTACAGTATATAATGTATATTTGGTGAAATTTGATATTTCACATACAGTATATAATATATATTTGCTGTACTTTCATATTTTATATACAGTATATCATATATATTTTGTGAAATTTGGTATTTTATGCACAGTATATAATACATATTTAGTGTACTTTCATGTTTTATGTACAGTATATAGTATATATTAGGTGAAATTTGATGTTTTATATACAGTATATAATATATATTTCATCTACTTTCATATTTCATATACAGTATAAAATAAATTTGGTGTACTTTCATATTTTATGTACAGCATATAATATATATTTGGTGTACTTTCATATTTTATGTACAGTAGATAATATATATTTGGTTTACTTTCATATTTTATATACAGTATACAATATATATTTGGTGAAATTTTATATTTTATGTACAGTATATAGTATATATTTGGTGAAATTTGATATTTTATGTACAGTATATAATATATTTTTGGTGTACTTTCATATTTTATGTACAGTATATAATATATATTTTGTGAAATTTGATATTATATGTACAGTTTATAACATATATTTGGTGAAATTTGATATTTTATGGACAGTATATAATATATATTTGGTGAAATTTGATATTTTATGTACGGTATATAATATATATTTGGTGAAATTTGATATTATATGTACAGTACATAATATATATTTGCTGTATTTTCATATTTTATGTATAGTGTATAATGCACATTTGGTGAAATTTGATATTTTATATACAGTATATCAAATATATTTGGTGAAATTTGATATTTTATGTACAGTATGTTATACATATTTGGTGTACTTTCATAATTTATGTAAAATATATATTATATATTTGGTTAAATTTGATATTTTGTGTACAGTATCTAATATGCATTTGGTGTACTTTCATATTTTATTTACAGTATATAATATATATTTGCTCTACTTTCATATTTTATGTAGAGTATACAATATATCTTTGGTGTACTTTCATATTTTATGTACAATAGATAACATATTTTTTGGGTACTTTCATATTTTATGTACAGTATACAATATATATTTGGTGAAAGTTGATATTTTCAGTACAGTATATAATATATATTTGGTGAATTTTGATATTTTATGTACAGTATATAATATATTTTTGGTGTACTTTCATATTTTATGTACAGTATATAATATATTTTTGGTGTACTTTCATATTTTATGTACAGTATATAATATATATTTTTTGAAATTTGATATTATATGTACAGTTTATAACATATATTTGGTGAAATTTGATATTTTATGGACAGTATATAATATATATTTGGTGAAATTTGATATTTTATATACAGTATATAATATATATTTGGTGGACTTTCATATTTTATGTACAGTATATTATATATATTTGTTGAAATTTGATATTTTATGTACAGTATATAATGTATATTTGGTGAAATTTGATATTTCACATACAGTATATAATATATATTTGCTGTACTTTCATATTTTATATACAGTATATCATATATATTTTGTGAAATTTGGTATTTTATGCACAGTACATAATACATATTTAGTGTACTTTCATGTTTTATGTACAGTATATAGTATACATTAGGTGAAATTTGATGTTTTATATACAGTATATAATATATATTTCATCTACTTTCATATTTCATATACAGTATAAAATAAATTTGGTGTACTTTCATATTTTATGTACAGCATATAATATATATTAGGTGTACTTTCATATTTTATGTACAGTAGATAATATATATTTGGTGTACTTTCATATTTTATATACAGTATACAATATATATTTGGTGAAATTTTATATTTTATGTACAGTATATAATATATATTTGGTGAAATTTGATATTTTATGTACAGTATATAATATATTTTTGGTGTACTTTCATATTTTATGTACAGTATATAATATATATTTTGTGAAATTTGATATTATATATACAGTATATAATATATATTTGGTGAAGTTTGATATTTTATGGACAGTATATAATATATATTTGGTGAAATTTGATATTTTATTTACAGCATATAATATATATTTGGTGTACTTTCATCTTTTATGTACAGTATGTAATATATATTTTTTGAAATTTGATATTATACTTACAGTATATAATATATATTTTGTGAAATTTGATATTTTATGGACAGTATATAATATATATTTGGTGAAATTTGATATTTTATGTACAGTATATAATATGTATTTGCTGTATTTTCATATTTTATGTATAGTATATAATATACATTTGGTGAAATTTGATATTTTATATACAGTATATCAAATATATTTGGTGAAATTTGATATTTTATGTACAGTATGTTATACATATTTGGTGTACTTTCATAATTTATGTAAAATATATATTATATATTTGGTTAAATTTGATATTTTGTGTACAGTATCTAATATGCATTTGGTGTACTTTCATATTTTATTTACAGTATATAATATATATTTGCTCTACTTTGATATTTTATGTAGAGTATATAATATATATTTGGTGTACTTTCATATTTTATGTACAGTAGATAACATATTTTTTGGGTAATTTCATATTTTATGTACAGTATACAATATATATTTGGTGAAAGTTGATATTTTCAGTACAGTATATAATACATATTTGGTGAATTTTGATATTTTATGTACAGTATATAATATATTTTTGGTGTACTTTCATATTTTATGTACAGTATATAATATATTTTTGGTGTACTTTCATATTTTATGTACAGTATATAATATATATTTTTTGAAATTTGATATTATATGTACAGTTTATAACATATATTTGGTGAAATTTGATATTTTATGGACAGTATATAATATATATTTGGTGAAATTTGATATTTTATATACAGTATATAATATATATTTGGTGGACTTTCATATTTTATGTACAGTATATTATATATATTTGTTGAAATTTGATATTTTATGTACAGTATATAATGTATATTTGGTGAAATTTGATATTTCACATACAGTATATAATATATATTTGCTGTACTTTCATATTTTATATACAGTATATCATATATATTTTGTGAAATTTGGTATTTTATGCACAGTATATAATACATATTTAGTGTACTTTCATGTTTTATGTACAGTATATAGTATATATTAGGTGAAATTTGATGTTTTATATACAGTATATAATATATATTTCATCTACTTTCATATTTAATATACAGTATAAAATAAATTTGGTGTACTTTCATATTTTATGTACAGCATATAATATATATTAGGTGTACTTTCATATTTTATGTACAGTAGATAATATATATTTGGTGTACTTTCATATTTTATATACAGTATACAATATATATTTGGTGAAATTTTATATTTTATGTACAGTATATAATATATATTTGGTGAAATTTGATATTTTATGTACAGTATATAATATATTTTTGGTGTACTTTCATATTTTATGTACAGTATATAATATATATTTTGTGAAATTTGATATTATATATACAGTATATAATATATATTTGGTGAAGTTTGATATTTTATGGACAGTATATAATATATATTTGGTGAAATTTGATATTTTATTTACAGCATATAATATATATTTGGTGTACTTTCATCTTTTATGTACAGTATGTAATATATATTTTTTGAAATTTGATATTATACTTACAGTATATAATATATATTTTGTGAAATTTGATATTTTATGGACAGTATATAATATATATTTGGTGAAATTTGATATTTTATGTACAGTATATAATATGTATTTGCTGTATTTTCATATTTTATGTATAGTATATAATATACATTTGGTGAAATTTGATATTTTATATACAGTATATCAAATATATTTGGTGAAATTTGATATTTTATGTACAGTATGTTATACATATTTGGTGTACTTTCATAATTTATGTAAAATATATATTATATATTTGGTTAAATTTGATATTTTGTGTACAGTATCTAATATGCATTTGGTGTACTTTCATATTTTATTTACAGTATATAATATATATTTGCTCTACTTTGATATTTTATGTAGAGTATATAATATATATTTGGTGTACTTTCATATTTTATGTACAGTAGATAACATATTTTTTGGGTAATTTCATATTTTATGTACAGTATACAATATATATTTGGTGAAAGTTGATATTTTCAGTACAGTATATAATACATATTTGGTGAATTTTGATATTTTATGTACAGTATATAATATATTTTTGGTGTACTTTCATATTTTATGTACAGTATATAATATATTTTTGGTGTACTTTCATATTTTATGTACAGTATATAATATATATTTTTTGAAATTTGATATTATATGTACAGTTTATAACATATATTTGGTGAAATTTGATATTTTATGGACAGTATATAATATATATTTGGTGAAATTTGATATTTTATATACAGTATATAATATATATTTGGTGGACTTTCATATTTTATGTACAGTATATTATATATATTTGTTGAAATTTGATATTTTATGTACAGTATATAATGTATATTTGGTGAAATTTGATATTTCACATACAGTATATAATATATATTTGCTGTACTTTCATATTTTATATACAGTATATCATATATATTTTGTGAAATTTGGTATTTTATGCACAGTATATAATACATATTTAGTGTACTTTCATGTTTTATGTACAGTATATAGTATATATTAGGTGAAATTTGATGTTTTATATACAGTATATAATATATATTTCATCTACTTTCATATTTAATATACAGTATAAAATAAATTTGGTGTACTTTCATATTTTATGTACAGCATATAATATATATTTGGTGTACTTTCATATTTTATGTACAGTAGATAATATATATTTGGTGTACTTTCATATTTTATATACAGTATACAATATATATTTGGTGAAATTTTATATTTTATGTACAGTATATAATATATATTTGGTGAAATTTGATATTTTATGTACAGTATATAATATATTTTTGGTGTACTTTCATATTTTATGTACAGTATATAATATATATTTTTTGAAATTTGATATTATATGTACAGTTTATAACATATATTTGGTGAAATTTGATATTTTATGGACAGTATATAATATATATTTCGTGAAATTTGATATTTTATGGACAGTATATAATAAATATTTGGTGAAATTTGATATTTTATGTACAGTATATAATATATATTTGCTGTATTTTCATATTTTATGTATAGTGTATAATGCACATTTGGTGAAATTTGATATTTTATATACAGTATATCAAATATATTTGGTGAAATTTGATATTTTATGTACAGTATGTTATACATATTTGGTGTACTTTCATAATTTATGTAAAATATATATTATATATTTGGTTAAATTTGATATTTTGTGTACAGTATCTAATATGCATTTGGTGTACTTTCATATTTTATTTACAGTATATAATATATATTTGCTCTACTTTGATATTTTATGTAGAGTATATAATATATATTTGGTGTACTTTCATATTTTATGTACAGTAGATAACATATTTTTTGGGTACTTTCATATTTTATGTACAGTATACAATATATATTTGGTGAAAGTTGATATTTTCAGTACAGTATATAATATATATTTGGTGAATTTTGATATTTTATGTACAGTATATAATATATTTTTGGTGTACTTTCATATTTTATGTACAGTATATAGTATATTTTTGGTGTACTTTCATATTTTATGTACAGTATATAAAATATATTTTTTGAAATTTGATATTATATGTACAGTTTATAACATATATTTGGTGAAATTTGATATTTTATGGACAGTATATAATATATATTTGGTGAAATTTGATATTTTATATACAGTATATAATATATATTTGGTGGACTTTCATATTTTATGTACAGTATATTACATATATTTGTTGAAATTTGATATTTTATGTACAGTATATAATGTATATTTGGTGAAATTTGATATTTCACATACAGTATATAATATATATTTGCTGTACTTTCATATTTTATATACAGTATATCATATATATTTTGTGAAATTTGGTATTTTATGCACAGTATATAATACATATTTAGTGTACTTTCATGTTTTATGTACAGTATATAGTATATATTAGGTGAAATTTGATGTTTTATATACAGTATATAATATATATTTCATCTACTTTCATATTTAATATACAGTATAAAATAAATTTGGTGTACTTTCATATTTTATGTACAGCATATAATATATATTTGGTGTACTTTCATATTTTATGTACAGTAGATAATATATATTTGGTGTACTTTCATATTTTATATACAGTATACAATATATATTTGGTGAAATTTTACATTTTATGTACAGTATATAATATATATTTGGTGAAATTTGATATTTTATGTACAGTATATAATATATTTTTGGTGTACTTTCATATTTTATGTACAGTATATAATATATATTTTTTGAAATTTGATATTATATGTACAGTTTATAACATATATTTGGTGAAATTTGATATTTTATGGACAGTATATAATATATATTTCGTGAAATTTGATATTTTATGGACAGTATATAATAAATATTTGGTGAAATTTGATATTTTATGTACAGTATATAATATATATTTGCTGTATTTTCATATTTTATGTATAGTGTATAATGCACATTTGGTGAAATTTGATATTTTATATACAGTATATCAAATATATTTGGTGAAATTTGATATTTTATGTACAGTATGTTATACATATTTGGTGTACTTTCATAATTTATGTAAAATATATATTATATATTTGGTTAAATTTGATATTTTGTGTACAGTATCTAATATGCATTTGGTGTACTTTCATATTTTATTTACAGTATATAATATATATTTGCTCTACTTTGATATTTTATGTAGAGTATATAATATATATTTGGTGTACTTTCATATTTTATGTACAGTAGATAACATATTTTTTGGGTAATTTCATATTTTATGTACAGTATACAATATATATTTGGTGAAAGTTGATATTTTCAGTACAGTATATAATATATATTTGGTGAATTTTGATATTTTATGTACAGTATATAATATATTTTTGGTGTACTTTCATATTTTATGTACAGTATATAATATATTTTTGGTGTACTTTCATATTTTATGTACAGTATATAATATATATTTTTTGAAATTTGATATTATATGTACAGTTTATAACATATATTTGGTGAAATTTGATATTTTATGGACAGTATATAATATATATTTGGTGAAATTTGATATTTTATATACAGTATATAATATATATTTGGTGGACTTTCATATTTTATGTACAGTATATTATATATATTTGTTGAAATTTGATATTTTATGTACAGTATATAATGTATATTTGGTGAAATTTGATATTTCACATACAGTATATAATATATATTTGCTGTACTTTCATATTTTATATACAGTATATCATATATATTTTGTGAAATTTGGTATTTTATGCACAGTATATAATACATATTTAGTGTACTTTCATGTTTTATGTACAGTATATAGTATATATTAGGTGAAATTTGATGTTTTATATACAGTATATAATATATATTTCATCTACTTTCATATTTCATATACAGTATAAAATAAATTTGGTGTACTTTCATATTTTATGTACAGCATATAATATATATTTGGTGTACTTTCATATTTTATGTACAGTAGATAATATATATTTGGTGTACTTTCATATTTTATATACAGTATACAATATATATTTGGTGAAATTTTATATTTTATGTACAGTATATAATATATATTTGGTGAAATTTGATATTTTATGTACAGTATATAATATATTTTTGGTGTACTTTCATATTTTATGTACAGTATATAATATATATTTTTTGAAATTTGATATTATATGTACAGTTTATAACATATATTTGGTGAAATTTGATATTTTATGGACAGTATATAATATATATTTCGTGAAATTTGATATTTTATGGACAGTATATAATAAATATTTGGTGAAATTTGATATTTTATGTACAGTATATAATATATATTTGCTGTATTTTCATATTTTATGTATAGTGTATAATGCACATTTGGTGAAATTTGATATTTTATATACAGTATATCAAATATATTTGGTGAAATTTGATATTTTATGTACAGTATGTTATACATATTTGGTGTACTTTCATAATTTATGTAAAATATATATTATATATTTGGTTAAATTTGATATTTTGTGTACAGTATCTAATATGCATTTGGTGTACTTTCATATTTTATTTACAGTATATAATATATATTTGCTCTACTTTGATATTTTATGTAGAGTATATAATATATATTTGGTGTACTTTCATATTTTATGTACAGTAGATAACATATTTTTTGGGTAATTTCATATTTTATGTACAGTATACAATATATATTTGGTGAAAGTTGATATTTTCAGTACAGTATATAATATATATTTGGTGAATTTTGATATTTTATGTACAGTATATAATATATTTTTGGTGTACTTTCATATTTTATGTACAGTATATAATATATTTTTGGTGTACTTTCATATTTTATGTACAGTATATAATATATATTTTTTGAAATTTGATATTATATGTACAGTTTATAACATATATTTGGTGAAATTTGATATTTTATGGACAGTATATAATATATATTTGGTGAAATTTGATATTTTATATACAGTATATAATATATATTTGGTGGACTTTCATATTTTATGTACAGTATATTATATATATTTGTTGAAATTTGATATTTTATGTACAGTATATAATGTATATTTGGTGAAATTTGATATTTCACATACAGTATATAATATATATTTGCTGTACTTTCATATTTTATATACAGTATATCATATATATTTTGTGAAATTTGGTATTTTATGCACAGTATATAATACATATTTAGTGTACTTTCATGTTTTATGTACAGTATATAGTATATATTAGGTGAAATTTGATGTTTTATATACAGTATATAATATATATTTCATCTACTTTCATATTTAATATACAGTATAAAATAAATTTGGTGTACTTTCATATTTTATGTACAGCATATAATATATATTTGGTGTACTTTCATATTTTATGTACAGTAGATAATATATATTTGGTGTACTTTCATATTTTATATACAGTATACAATATATATTTGGTGAAATTTTATATTTTATGTACAGTATATAATATATATTTGGTGAAATTTGATATTTTATGTACAGTATATAATATATTTTTGGTGTACTTTCATATTTTATGTACAGTATATAATATATATTTTTTGAAATTTGATATTATATGTACAGTTTATAACATATATTTGGTGAAATTTGATATTTTATGGACAGTATATAATATATATTTCGTGAAATTTGATATTTTATGGACAGTATATAATAAATATTTGGTGAAATTTGATATTTTATGTACAGTATATAATATATATTTGCTGTATTTTCATATTTTATGTATAGTGTATAATGCACATTTGGTGAAATTTGATATTTTATATACAGTATATCAAATATATTTGGTGAAATTTGATATTTTATGTACAGTATGTTATACATATTTGGTGTACTTTCATAATTTATGTACAATATATATTATATATTTGGTTAAATTTGATATTTTGTGTACAGTATCTAATATGCATTTGGTGTACTTTCATATTTTATTTACAGTATATAATATATATTTGCTCTACTTTGATATTTTATGTAGAGTATATAATATATATTTGGTGTACTTTCATATTTTATGTACAGTAGATAACATATTTTTTGGGTACTTTCATATTTTATGTACAGTATACAATATATATTTGGTGAAAGTTGATATTTTCAGTACAGTATATAATATATATTTGGTGAATTTTGATATTTTATGTACAGTATATAATATATTTTTGGTGTACTTTCATATTTTATGTACAGTATATAATATATATTTTTTGAAATTTGATATTATATGTACAGTTTATAACATATATTTGGTGAAATTTGATATTTTATGGACAGTATATAATATATATTTGGTGAAATTTGATATTTTATATACAGTATATAATATATATTTGGTGGACTTTCATATTTTATGTACAGTATATTATATATATTTGTTGAAATTTGATATTTTATGTACAGTATATAATGTATATTTGGTGAAATTTGATATTTCACATACAGTATATAATATATATTTGCTGTACTTTCATATTTTATATACAGTATATCATATATATTTTGTGAAATTTGGTATTTTATGCACAGTATATAATACATATTTAGTGTACTTTCATGTTTTATGTACAGTATATAGTATATATTAGGTGAAATTTGATGTTTTATATACAGTATATAATATATATTTCATCTACTTTCATATTTAATATACAGTATAAAATAAATTTGGTGTACTTTCATATTTTATGTACAGCATATAATATATATTTGGTGTACTTTCATATTTTATGTACAGTAGATAATATATATTTGGTGTACTTTCATATTTTATATACAGTATACAATATATATTTGGTGAAATTTTATATTTTATGTACAGTATATAATATATATTTGGTGAAATTTGATATTTTATGTACAGTATATAATATATTTTTGGTGTACTTTCATATTTTATGTACAGTATATAGTATATATTTTGTGAAATTTGATATTATATGTACAGTTTATAACATATATTTGGTGAAATTTGATATTTTATGGACAGTATATAATATATATTTCGTGAAATTTGATATTTTATGGACAGTATATAATATATATTTGGTGAAATTTGATATTTTATGTACAGTATATAATATATATTTGCTGTATTTTCATATTTTATGTATAGTGTATAATGCACATTTGGTGAAATTTGATATTTTATATACAGTATATCAAATATATTTGGTGAAATTTGATATTTTATGTACAGTATGTTATACATATTTGGTGTACTTTCATAATTTATGTAAAATATATATTATATATTTGGTTAAATTTGATATTTTGTGTACAGTATCTAATATGCATTTGGTGTACTTTCATATTTTATTTACAGTATATAATATATATTTGCTCTACTTTGATATTTTATGTAGAGTATATAATATATATTTGGTGTACTTTCATATTTTATGTACAGTAGATAACATATTTTTTGGGTACTTTCATATTTTATGTACAGTATACAATATATATTTGGTGAAAGTTGATATTTTCAGTACAGTATATAATATATATTTGGTGAATTTTGATATTTTATGTACAGTATATAATATATTTTTGGTGTACTTTCATATTTTATGTACAGTATATAATATATTTTTGGTGTACTTTCATATTTTATGTACAGTATATAATATATATTTTTTGAAATTTGATATTATATGTACAGTTTATAACATATATTTGGTGAAATTTGATATTTTATGGACAGTATATAATATATATTTGGTGAAATTTGATATTTTATATACAGTATATAATATATATTTGGTGGACTTTCATATTTTATGTACAGTATATTATATATATTTGTTGAAATTTGATATTTTATGTACAGTATATAATGTATATTTGGTGAAATTTGATATTTCACATACAGTATATAATATATATTTGCTGTACTTTCATATTTTATATACAGTATATCATATATATTTTGTGAAATTTGGTATTTTATGCACAGTATATAATACATATTTAGTGTACTTTCATGTTTTATGTACAGTATATAGTATATATTAGGTGAAATTTGATGTTTTATATACAGTATATAATATATATTTCATCTACTTTCATATTTCATATACAGTATAAAATAAATTTGGTGTACTTTCATATTTTATGTACAGCATATAATATATATTTGGTGTACTTTCATATTTTATGTACAGTAGATAATATATATTTGGTGTACTTTCATATTTTATATACAGTATACAATATATATTTGGTGAAATTTTATATTTTATGTACAGTATATAGTATATATTTGGTGAAATTTGATATTTTATGTACAGTATATAATATATTTTTGGTGTACTTTCATATTTTATGTACAGTATATAATATATATTTTGTGAAATTTGATATTATATGTACAGTTTATAACATATATTTGGTGAAATTTGATATTTTATGGACAGTATATAATATATATTTGGTGAAATTTGATATTTTATGTACGGTATATAATATATATTTGGTGAAATTTGATATTATATGTACAGTATATAATATATATTTGCTGTATTTTCATATTTTATGTATAGTGTATAATGCACATTTGGTGAAATTTGATATTTTATATACAGTATATCAAATATATTTGGTGAAATTTGATATTTTATGTACAGTATGTTATACATATTTGGTGTACTTTCATAATTTATGTAAAATATATATTATATATTTGGTTAAATTTGATATTTTGTGTACAGTATCTAATATGCATTTGGAGTACTTTCATATTTTATTTACAGTATATAATATATATTTGCTCTACTTTCATATTTTATGTAGAGTATACAATATATCTTTGGTGTACTTTCATATTTTATGTACAATAGATAACATATTTTTTGGGTACTTTCATATTTTATGTACAGTATACAATATATATTTGGTGAAAGTTGATATTTTCAGTACAGTATATAATATATATTTGGTGAATTTTGATATTTTATGTACAGTATATAATATATTTTTGGTGTACTTTCATATTTTATGTACAGTATATAATATATTTTTGGTGTACTTTCATATTTTATGTACAGTATATAATATATATTTTTTGAAATTTGATATTATATGTACAGTTTATAACATATATTTGGTGAAATTTGATATTTTATGGACAGTATATAATATATATTTGGTGAAATTTGATATTTTATATACAGTATATAATATATATTTGGTGGACTTTCATATTTTATGTACAGTATATTATATATATTTGTTGAAATTTGATATTTTATGTACAGTATATAATGTATATTTGGTGAAATTTGATATTTCACATACAGTATATAATATATATTTGCTGTACTTTCATATTTTATATACAGTATATCATATATATTTTGTGAAATTTGGTATTTTATGCACAGTACATAATACATATTTAGTGTACTTTCATGTTTTATGTACAGTATATAGTATATATTAGGTGAAATTTGATGTTTTATATACAGTATACAATATATATTTCATCTACTTTCATATTTCATATACAGTATAAAATAAATTTGGTGTACTTTCATATTTTATGTACAGCATATAATATATATTAGGTGTACTTTCATATTTTATGTACAGTAGATAATATATATTTGGTGTACTTTCATATTTTATATACAGTATACAATATATATTTGGTGAAATTTTATATTTTATGTACAGTATATAATATATATTTGGTGAAATTTGATATTTTATGTACAGTATATAATATATTTTTGGTGTACTTTCATATTTTATGTACAGTATATAATATATATTTTGTGAAATTTGATATTATATATACAGTATATAATATATATTTGGTGAAATTTGATATTTTATGGACAGTATATAATATATATTTGGTGAAATTTGATATTTTATTTACAGCATATAATATATATTTGGTGTACTTTCATCTTTTATGTACAGTATGTAATATATATTTTTTGAAATTTGATATTATACGTACAGTATATAATATATATTTTGTGAAATTTGATATTTTATGGACAGTATATAATATATATTTGGTGAAATTTGATATTTTATGTACAGTATATAACATGTATTTGCTGTATTTTCATATTTTATGTATAGTATATAATATACATTTGGTGAAATTTGATATTTTATATACAGTATATCAAATATATTTGGTGAAATTTGATATTTTATGTACAGTATGTTATACATATTTGGTGTACTTTCATAATTTATGTAAAATATATATTATATATTTGGTTAAATTTGATATTTTGTGTACAGTATCTAATATGCATTTGGTGTACTTTCATATTTTATTTACAGTATATAATATATATTTGCTCTACTTTCATATTTTATGTAGAGTATACAATATATCTTTGGTGTACTTTCATATTTTATGTACAATAGATAACATATTTTTTGGGTAGTTTCATATTTTATATACAGTATACAATATATATTTGTTGAAAGTTGATATTTTCAGTACAGTATATAATATATATTTGGTGAATTTTGATATTTTATGTACAGTATGTAATATATTTTTGGTGTACTTTCATATTTTATGTACAGTATATAATATATTTTTGGTGTACTTTCATATTTTATGTACAGTATATAATATATATTTTTTGAAATTTGATATTATATGTACAGTTTATAACATATATTTGGTGAAATTTGATATTTTATGGACAGTATATAATATATATTTGGTGAAATTTGATATTTTATATACAGTATATAATATATATTTGGTGGACTTTCATATTTTATGTACAGTATATTATATATATTTGTTGAAATTTGATATTTTATGTACAGTATATAATGTATATTTGGTGAAATTTGATATTTCACATACAGTATATAATATATATTTGCTGTACTTTCATATTTTATATACAGTATATCATATATATTTTGTGAAATTTGGTATTTTATGCACAGTATATAATACATATTTAGTGTACTTTCATGTTTTATGTACAGTATATAGTATATATTAGGTGAAATTTGATGTTTTATATACAGTATATAATATATATTTCATCTACTTTCATATTTAATATACAGTATAAAATAAATTTGGTGTACTTTCATATTTTATGTACAGCATATAATATATATTTGGTGTACTTTCATATTTTATGTACAGTAGATAATATATATTTGGTGTACTTTCATATTTTATATACAGTATACAATATATATTTGGTGAAATTTTATATTTTATGTACAGTATATAATATATATTTGGTGAAATTTGATATTTTATGTACAGTATATAATATATTTTTGGTGTACTTTCATATTTTATGTACAGTATATAATATATATTTTTTGAAATTTGATATTATATGTACAGTTTATAACATATATTTGGTGAAATTTGATATTTTATGGACAGTATATAATATATATTTCGTGAAATTTGATATTTTATGGACAGTATATAATATATATTTGGTGAAATTTGATATTTTATGTACAGTATATAATATATATTTGCTGTATTTTCATATTTTATGTATAGTGTATAATGCACATTTGGTGAAATTTGATATTTTATATACAGTATATCAAATATATTTGGTGAAATTTGATATTTTATGTACAGTATGTTATACATATTTGGTGTACTTTCATAATTTATGTAAAATATATATTATATATTTGGTTAAATTTGATATTTTGTGTACAGTATCTAATATGCATTTGGTGTACTTTCATATTTTATTTACAGTATATAATATATATTTGCTCTACTTTGATATTTTATGTAGAGTATATAATATATATTTGGTGTACTTTCATATTTTATGTACAGTAGATAACATATTTTTTGGGTACTTTCATATTTTATGTACAGTATACAATATATATTTGGTGAAAGTTGATATTTTCAGTACAGTATATAATATATATTTGGTGAATTTTGATATTTTATGTACAGTATATAATATATTTTTGGTGTACTTTCATATTTTATGTACAGTATATAATATATATTTTTTGAAATTTGATATTATATGTACAGTTTATAACATATATTTGGTGAAATTTGATATTTTATGGACAGTATATAATATATATTTGGTGAAATTTGATATTTTATATACAGTATATAATATATATTTGGTGGAATTTCATATTTTATGTACAGTATATTATATATATTTGTTGTAATTTGATATTTTATGTACAGTATATAATGTATGTTTGGTGAAATTTGATATTTCACATACAGTATATTATATATATTTGCTGTACTTTCATATTTTATATACAGTATATCATATATATTTTGTGAAATTTGGTATTTTATGCACAGTATATAATACATATTTAGTGTACTTTCATGTTTTATGTACAGTATATAGTATATATTAGGTGAAATTTGATGTTTTATATACAGTATATAATATATATTTCATCTACTTTCATATTTCATATACAGTATAAAATAAATTTGGTGTACTTTCATATTTTATGTACAGCATATAATATATATTTGGTGTACTTTCATATTTTATGTACAATAGATAACATATTTTTTGGGTACTTTCATATTTTATGTACAGTATACAATATATATTTGGTGAAAGTTGATATTTTCTGTACAGTATATAATATATATTTGGTGAATTTTGATATTTTATGTACAGTATATAATATATTTTTCGTGTACTTTCATATTTTATGTACAGTATATAATATATATTTTTTGAAATTTGATATTATATGTACAGTTTATAACATATATTTGGTGAAATTTGATATTTTATGGACAGTATATAATATATATTTGGTGAAATTTGATATTTTATTTACAGTATATAATATATATTTGGTGGACTTTCATATTTTATGTACAGTATATTATATATATTTGTTGAAATTTGATATTTTATGTACAGTATATAATGTATATTTGGTGAAATTTGATATTTCACATACAGTATATAATATATATTTGCTGTACTTTCATATTTTATATACAGTATATCATATATATTTTGTGAAATTTGGTATTTTATGCACAGTATATAATACATATTTAGTGTACTTTCATGTTTTATGTACAGTATATAGTATATATTAGGTGAAATTTGATGTTTTATATACAGTATATAATATATATTTCATCTACTTTCATATTTAATATACAGTATAAAATAAATTTGGTGTACTTTCATATTTTATGTACAGCATATAATATATATTTGGTGTACTTTCATATTTTATGTACAGTAGATAATATATATTTGGTGTACTTTCATATTTTATATACAGTATACAATATATATTTGGTGAAATTTTATATTTTATGTACAGTATATAATATATATTTGGTGAAATTTGATATTTTATGTACAGTATATAATATATTTTTGGTGTACTTTCATATTTTATGTACAGTATATAGTATATATTTTGTGAAATTTGATATTATATGTACAGTTTATAACATATATTTGGTGAAATTTGATATTTTATGGACAGTATATAATATATATTTCGTGAAATTTGATATTTTATGGACAGTATATAATATATATTTGGTGAAATTTGATATTTTATGTACAGTATATAATATATATTTGCTGTATTTTCATATTTTATGTATAGTGTATAATGCACATTTGGTGAAATTTGATATTTTATATACAGTATATCAAATATATTTGGTGAAATTTGATATTTTATGTACAGTATGTTATACATATTTGGTGTACTTTCATAATTTATGTAAAATATATATTATATATTTGGTTAAATTTGATATTTTGTGTACAGTATCTAATATGCATTTGGTGTACTTTCATATTTTATTTACAGTATATAATATATATTTGCTCTACTTTGATATTTTATGTAGAGTATATAATATATATTTGGTGTACTTTCATATTTTATGTACAGTAGATAACATATTTTTTGGGTACTTTCATATTTTATGTACAGTATACAATATATATTTGGTGAAAGTTGATATTTTCAGTACAGTATATAATATATATTTGGTGAATTTTGATATTTTATGTACAGTATATAATATATTTTTGGTGTACTTTCATATTTTATGTACAGTATATAATATATTTTTGGTGTACTTTCATATTTTATGTACAGTATATAATATATATTTTTTGAAATTTGATATTATATGTACAGTTTATAACATATATTTGGTGAAATTTGATATTTTATGGACAGTATATAATATATATTTGGTGAAATTTGATATTTTATGTACACTAGATAATATATAATTGGTGGACTTTGATATTTTATGTAGAGTATATAATACATATTTGGTGAAATTTGATATTTTATGTACAGTATATAATATATATATGTTGTACTTTAATATTTTATGTACAGTATATAATATATTTGATGAAATTTGATATTTTATGTATAGTATATAATATACATTTGGTGAAATTTGATATTTTATATACAGTATATCAAATATATTTGGTGAAATTTGATATTTCATGTACAGTATGTTATACATATTTGGTGTACTTTCATAATTTATGTACAATATATATTATATATTTGGTTAAATTTGATATTTTGTGTACAGTATCTAATATGCATTTGGTGTACTTTCATATTTTATTTACAGTATATAATATATATTTGCTCTACTTTGATATTTTATGTAGAGTATATAATATATATTTGGTGTACTTTCATATTTTATGTACAGTAGATAACATATTTTTTGGGTACTTTCATATTTTATGTACAGTATACAATATATATTTGGTGAAAGTTGATATTTTCAGTACAGTATATAATATATATTTGGTGAATTTTGATATTTTATGTACAGTATATAATATATTTTTGGTGTACTTTCATATTTTATGTACAGTATATAATATATATTTTTTGAAATTTGATATTATATGTACAGTTTATAACATATATTTGGTGAAATTTGATATTTTATGGACAGTATATAATATATATTTGGTGAAATTTGATATTTTATATACAGTATATAATATATATTTGGTGGAATTTCATATTTTATGTACAGTATATTATATATATTTGTTGTAATTTGATATTTTATGTACAGTATATAATGTATGTTTGGTGAAATTTGATATTTCACATACAGTATATTATATATATTTGCTGTACTTTCATATTTTATATACAGTATATCATATATATTTTGTGAAATTTGGTATTTTATGCACAGTATATAATACATATTTAGTGTACTTTCATGTTTTATGTACAGTATATAGTATATATTAGGTGAAATTTGATGTTTTATATACAGTATATAATATATATTTCATCTACTTTCATATTTCATATACAGTATAAAATAAATTTGGTGTACTTTCATATTTTATGTACAGCATATAATATATATTTGGTGTACTTTCATATTTTATGTACAATAGATAACATATTTTTTGGGTACTTTCATATTTTATGTACAGTATACAATATATATTTGGTGAAAGTTGATATTTTCTGTACAGTATATAATATATATTTGGTGAATTTTGATATTTTATGTACAGTATATAATATATTTTTCGTGTACTTTCATATTTTATGTACAGTATATAATATATATTTTTTGAAATTTGATATTATATGTACAGTTTATAACATATATTTGGTGAAATTTGATATTTTATGGACAGTATATAATATATATTTGGTGAAATTTGATATTTTATATACAGTATATAATATATATTTGGTGGACTTTCATATTTTATGTACAGTATATTATATATATTTGTTGAAATTTGATATTTTATGTACAGTATATAATGTATATTTGGTGAAATTTGATATTTCACATACAGTATATAATATATATTTGCTGTACTTTCATATTTTATATACAGTATATCATATATATTTTGTGAAATTTGGTATTTTATGCACAGTATATAATACATATTTAGTGTACTTTCATGTTTTATGTACAGTATATAGTATATATTAGGTGAAATTTGATGTTTTATATACAGTATATAATATATATTTCATCTACTTTCATATTTCATATACAGTATAAAATAAATTTGGTGTACTTTCATATTTTATGTACAGCATATAATATATATTTGGTGTACTTTCATATTTTATGTACAGTAGATAATATATATTTGGTGTACTTTCATATTTTATATACAGTATACAATATATATTTGGTGAAATTTTATATTTTATGTACAGTATATAGTATATATTTGGTGAAATTTGATATTTTATGTACAGTATATAATATATTTTTGGTGTACTTTCATATTTTATGTACAGTATATAATATATATTTTGTGAAATTTGATATTATATGTACAGTTTATAACATATATTTGGTGAAATTTGATATTTTATGGACAGTATATAATATATATTTGGTGAAATTTGATATTTTATGTACGGTATATAATATATATTTGGTGAAATTTGATATTATATGTACAGTATATAATATATATTTGCTGTATTTTCATATTTTATGTATAGTGTATAATGCACATTTGGTGAAATTTGATATTTTATATACAGTATATCAAATATATTTGGTGAAATTTGATATTTTATGTACAGTATGTTATACATATTTGGTGTACTTTCATAATTTATGTAAAATATATATTATATATTTGGTTAAATTTGATATTTTGTGTACAGTATCTAATATGCATTTGGTGTACTTTCATATTTTATTTACAGTATATAATATATATTTGCTCTACTTTCATATTTTATGTAGAGTATATAATATATATTTGGTGTACTTTCATATTTTATGTACAGTAGATAACATATTTTTTGGGTACTTTCATATTTTATGTACAGTATGCAATATATATTTGGTGAAAGTTGATATTTTCAGTACAGTATATAATATATATTTGGTGAATTTTGATATTTTATGTACAGTATATAATATATTTTTGGTGTACTTTCATATTTTATGTACAGTATATAATATATTTTTGGTGTACTTTCATATTTTATGTACAGTATATAATATATATTTTTTGAAATTTGATATTATATGTACAGTTTATAACATATATTTGGTGAAATTTGATATTTTATGGACAGTATATAATATATATTTGGTGAAATTTGATATTTTATATACAGTATATAATATATATTTGGTGGACTTTCATATTTTATGTACAGTATATTATATATATTTGTTGAAATTTGATATTTTATGTACAGTATATAATGTATATTTGGTGAAATTTGATATTTCACATACAGTATATAATATATATTTGCTGTACTTTCATATTTTATATACAGTATATCATATATATTTTGTGAAATTTGGTATTTTATGCACAGTATATAATACATATTTAGTGTACTTTCATGTTTTATGTACAGTATATATTATATATTAGGTGAAATTTGATGTTTTATATACAGTATATAATATATATTTCATCTACTTTCATATTTAATATACAGTATAAAATAAATTTGGTGTACTTTCATATTTTATGTACAGCATATAATATATATTTGGTGTACTTTCATATTTTATGTACAGTAGATAATATATATTTGGTGTACTTTCATATTTTATATACAGTATACAATATATATTTGGTGAAATTTTATATTTTATGTACAGTACATAATATATATTTGGTGAAATTTGATATTTTATGTACAGTATATATTTTTGGTGTACTTTCATATTTTATGTACAGTATATAATATATATTTTTTGAAATTTGATATTACATGTACAGTTTATAACATATATTTGGTGAAATTTGATATTTTATGGACAGTATATAATATATATTTCGAGAAATTTGATATTTTATGGACAGTATATAATATATATTTGGTGAAATTTGATATTTTATGTACAGTATATAATATATATTTGCTGTATTTTCATATTTTATGTATAGTGTATAATGCACATTTGGTGAAATTTGATATTTTATATACAGTATATCAAATATATTTGGTGAAATTTGATATTTTATGTACAGTATGTTATACATATTTGGTGTACTTTCATAATTTATGTAAAATATATATTATATATTTGGTTAAATTTGATATTTTGTGTACAGTATCTAATATGCATTTGGTGTACTTTCATATTTTATTTACAGTATATAATATATATTTGCTCTACTTTGATATTTTATGTAGAGTATATAATATATATTTGGTGTACTTTCATATTTTATGTACAGTAGATAACATATTTTTTGGGTACTTTCATATTTTATGTACAGTATACAATATATATTTGGTGAAAGTTGATATTTTCAGTACAGTATATAATATATATTTGGTGAATTTTGATATTTTATGTACAGTATATAATATATTTTTGGTGTACTTTCATATTTTATGTACAGTATATAATATATTTTTGGTGTACTTTCATATTTTATGTACAGTATATAATATATATTTTTTGAAATTTGATATTATATGTACAGTTTATAACATATATTTGGTGAAATTTGATATTTTATGGACAGTATATAATATATATTTGGTGAAATTTGATATTTTATATACAGTATATAATATATATTTGGTGGACTTTCATATTTTATGTACAGTATATTATATATATTTGTTGAAATTTGATATTTTATGTACAGTATATAATGTATATTTGGTGAAATTTGATATTTCACATACAGTATATAATATATATTTGCTGTACTTTCATATTTTATATACAGTATATCATATATATTTTGTGAAATTTGGTATTTTATGCACAGTATATAATACATATTTAGTGTACTTTCATGTTTTATGTACAGTATATAGTATATATTAGGTGAAATTTGATGTTTTATATACAGTATATAATATATATTTCATCTACTTTCATATTTCATATACAGTATAAAATAAATTTGGTGTACTTTCATATTTTATGTACAGCATATAATATATATTTGGTGTACTTTCATATTTTATGTACAGTAGATAATATATATTTGGTGTACTTTCATATTTTATATACAGTATACAATATATATTTGGTGAAATTTTATATTTTATGTACAGTATATAATATATATTTGGTGAAATTTGATATTTTATGTACAGTATATAATATATTTTTGGTGTACTTTCATATTTTATGTACAGTATATAATATATATTTTGTGAAATTTGATATTATATATACAGTATATAATATATATTTGGTGAAATTTGATATTTTATGGACAGTATATAATATATATTTGGTGAAATTTGATATTTTATTTACAGCATATAATATATATTTGGTGTACTTTCATCTTTTATGTACAGTATGTAATATATATTTTTTGAAATTTGATATTATACGTACAGTATATAATATATATTTCGTGAAATTTGATATTTTATGGACAGTATATAATATATATTTGGTGAAATTTGATATTTTATGTACAGTATATAATATGTATTTGCTGTATTTTCATATTTTATGTATAGTATATAATATACATTTGGTGAAATTTGATATTTTATATACAGTATATCAAATATATTTGGTGAAATTTGATATTTTATGTACAGTATGTTATACATATTTGGTGTACTTTCATAATTTATGTACAATATATATTATATATTTGGTTAAATTTGATATTTTGTGTACAGTATCTAATATGCATTTGGTGTACTTTCATATTTTATTTACAGTATATAATATATATTTGCTCTACTTTCATATTTTATGTAGAGTATATAATATATATTTGGTGTACTTTCATATTTTATGTACAGTAGATAACATATTTTTTGGGTACTTTCATATTTTATGTACAGTATACAATATATATTTGGTGAAAGTTGATATTTTCAGTACAGTATATAATATATATTTGGTGAATTTTGATATTTTATGTACAGTATATAATATATTTTTGGTGTACTTTCATATTTTATGTACAGTATATAATATATATTTTTTGAAATTTGATATTATATGTACAGTTTATAACATATATTTGGTGAAATTTGATATTTTATGGACAGTATATAATATATATTTGGTGAAATTTGATATTTTATATACAGTATATAATATATATTTGGTGGACTTTCATATTTTATGTACAGTATATTATATATATTTGTTGAAATTTGATATTTTATGTACAGTATATAATGTATATTTGGTGAAATTTGATATTTCACATACAGTATATAATATATATTTGCTGTACTTTCATATTTTATATACAGTATATCATATATATTTTGTGAAATTTGGTATTTTATGCACAGTATATAATACATATTTAGTGTACTTTCATGTTTTATGTACAGTATATAGTATATATTAGGTGAAATTTGATGTTTTATATACAGTATATAATATATATTTCATCTACTTTCATATTTAATATACAGTATAAAATAAATTTGGTGTACTTTCATATTTTATGTACAGCATATAATATATATTTGGTGTACTTTCATATTTTATGTACAGTAGATAATATATATTTGGTGTACTTTCATATTTTATATACAGTATACAATATATATTTGGTGAAATTTTATATTTTATGTACAGTATATAATATATATTTGGTGAAATTTGATATTTTATGTACAGTATATAATATATTTTTGGTGTACTTTCATATTTTATGTACAGTATATAGTATATATTTTGTGAAATTTGATATTATATGTACAGTTTATAACATATATTTGGTGAAATTTGATATTTTATGGACAGTATATAATATATATTTCGTGAAATTTGATATTTTATGGACAGTATATAATATATATTTGGTGAAATTTGATATTTTATGTACAGTATATAATATATATTTGCTGTATTTTCATATTTTATGTATAGTGTATAATGCACATTTGGTGAAATTTGATATTTTATATACAGTATATCAAATATATTTGGTGAAATTTGATATTTTATGTACAGTATGTTATACATATTTGGTGTACTTTCATAATTTATGTAAAATATATATTATATATTTGGTTAAATTTGATATTTTGTGTACAGTATCTAATATGCATTTGGTGTACTTTCATATTTTATTTACAGTATATAATATATATTTGCTCTACTTTGATATTTTATGTAGAGTATATAATATATATTTGGTGTACTTTCATATTTTATGTACAGTAGATAACATATTTTTTGGGTACTTTCATATTTTATGTACAGTATACAATATATATTTGGTGAAAGTTGATATTTTCAGTACAGTATATAATATATATTTGGTGAATTTTGATATTTTATGTACAGTATATAATATATTTTTGGTGTACTTTCATATTTTATGTACAGTATATAATATATTTTTGGTGTACTTTCATATTTTATGTACAGTATATAATATATATTTTTTGAAATTTGATATTATATGTACAGTTTATAACATATATTTGGTGAAATTTGATATTTTATGGACAGTATATAATATATATTTGGTGAAATTTGATATTTTATGTACACTAGATAATATATAATTGGTGGACTTTGATATTTTATGTAGAGTATATAATACATATTTGGTGAAATTTGATATTTTATGTACAGTATATAATATATATATGTTGTACTTTCATATTTTATGTACAGTATATAATATATTTGATGAAATTTGATATTTTATGTATAGTATATAATATACATTTGGTGAAATTTGATATTTTATATACAGTATATCAAATATATTTGGTGAAATTTGATATTTTATGTACAGTATGTTATACATATTTGGTGTACTTTCATAATTTATGTACAATATATATTATATATTTGGTTAAATTTGATATTTTGTGTACAGTATCTAATATGCATTTGGTGTACTTTCATATTTTATTTACAGTATATAATATATATTTGCTCTACTTTGATATTTTATGTAGAGTATATAATATATATTTGGTGTACTTTCATATTTTATGTACAGTAGATAACATATTTTTTGGGTACTTTCATATTTTATGTACAGTATACAATATATATTTGGTGAAAGTTGATATTTTCAGTACAGTATATAATATATATTTGGTGAATTTTGATATTTTATGTACAGTATATAATATATTTTTGGTGTACTTTCATATTTTATGTACAGTATATAATATATATTTTTTGAAATTTGATATTATATGTACAGTTTATAACATATATTTGGTGAAATTTGATATTTTATGGACAGTATATAATATATATTTGGTGAAATTTGATATTTTATATACAGTATATAATATATATTTGGTGGACTTTCATATTTTATGTACAGTATATTATATATATTTGTTGTAATTTGATATTTTATGTACAGTATATAATGTATGTTTGGTGAAATTTGATATTTCACATACAGTATATAATATATATTTGCTGTACTTTCATATTTTATATACAGTATATCATATATATTTTGTGAAATTTGGTATTTTATGCACAGTATATAATACATATTTAGTGTACTTTCATGTTTTATGTACAGTATATAGTATATATTAGGTGAAATTTGATGTTTTATATACAGTATATAATATATATTTCATCTACTTTCATATTTCATATACAGTATAAAATAAATTTGGTGTACTTTCATATTTTATGTACAGCATATAATATATATTTGGTGTACTTTCATATTTTATGTACAGTAGATAACATATTTTTTGGGTACTTTCATATTTTATGTACAGTATACAATATATATTTGGTGAAAGTTGATATTTTCTGTACAGTATATAATATATATTTGGTGAATTTTGATATTTTATGTACAGTATATAATATATTTTTCGTGTACTTTCATATTTTATGTACAGTATATAATATATATTTTTTGAAATTTGATATTATATGTACAGTTTATAACATATATTTGGTGAAATTTGATATTTTATGGACAGTATATAATATATATTTGGTGAAATTTGATATTTTATATACAGTATATAATATATATTTGGTGGACTTTCATATTTTATGTACAGTATATTATATATATTTGTTGAAATTTGATATTTTATGTACAGTATATAATGTATATTTGGTGAAATTTGATATTTCACATACAGTATATAATATATATTTGCTGTACTTTCATATTTTATATACAGTATATCATATATATTTTGTGAAATTTGGTATTTTATGCACAGTATATAATACATATTTAGTGTACTTTCATGTTTTATGTACAGTATATAGTATATATTAGGTGAAATTTGATGTTTTATATACAGTATATAATATATATTTCATCTACTTTCATATTTCATATACAGTATAAAATAAATTTGGTGTACTTTCATATTTTATGTACAGCATATAATATATATTTGGTGTACTTTCATATTTTATGTACAGTAGATAATATATATTTGGTGTACTTTCATATTTTATATGCAGTATACAATATATATTTGGTGAAATTTTATATTTTATGTACAGTATATAGTATATATTTGGTGAAATTTGATATTTTATGTACAGTATATAATATATTTTTGGTGTACTTTCATATTTTATGTACAGTATATAATATATATTTTGTGAAATTTGATATTATATGTACAGTTTATAACATATATTTGGTGAAATTTGATATTTTATGGACAGTATATAATATATATTTGGTGAAATTTGATATTTTATGTACGGTATATAATATATATTTGGTGAAATTTGATATTATATGTACAGTATATAATATATATTTGCTGTATTTTCATATTTTATGTATAGTGTATAATGCACATTTGGTGAAATTTGATATTTTATATACAGTATATCAAATATATTTGGTGAAATTTGATATTTTATGTACAGTATGTTATACATATTTGGTGTACTTTCATAATTTATGTACAATATATATTATATATTTGGTTAAATTTGATATTTTGTGTACAGTATCTAATATGCATTTGGTGTACTTTCATATTTTATTTACAGTATATAATATATATTTGCTCTACTTTGATATTTTATGTAGAGTATATAATATATATTTGGTGTACTTTCATATTTTATGTACAGTAGATAACATATTTTTTGGGTACTTTCATATTTTATGTACAGTATGCAATATATATTTGGTGAAAGTTGATATTTTCAGTACAGTATATAATATATATTTGGTGAATTTTGATATTTTATGTACAGTATATAATATATTTTTGGTGTACTTTCATATTTTATGTACAGTATATAATATATTTTTGGTGTACTTTCATATTTTATGTACAGTATATAATATATATTTTTTGAAATTTGATATTATATGTACAGTTTATAACATATATTTGGTGAAATTTGATATTTTATGGACAGTATATAATATATATTTGGTGAAATTTGATATTTTATATACAGTATATAATATATATTTGGTGGACTTTCATATTTTATGTACAGTATATTATATATATTTGTTGAAATTTGATATTTTATGTACAGTATATAATGTATATTTGGTGAAATTTGATATTTCACATACAGTATATAATATATATTTGCTGTACTTTCATATTTTATATACAGTATATCATATATATTTTGTGAAATTTGGTATTTTATGCACAGTATATAATACATATTTAGTGTACTTTCATGTTTTATGTACAGTATATAGTATATATTAGGTGAAATTTGATGTTTTATATACAGTATATAATATATATTTCATCTACTTTCATATTTCATATACAGTATAAAATAAATATGGTGTACTTTCATATTTTATGTACAGCATATAATATATATTTGGTGTACTTTCATATTTTATGTACAGTAGATAATATATATTTGGTGTACTTTCATATTTTATATACATTATACAATATATATTTGGTGAAATTTTTTATTTTATGTACAGTATATAATATATATTTGGTGAAATTTGATATTTTATGTACAGTATATAATATATTTTTGGTGTACTTTCATATTTTATGTACAGTATATAATATATATTTTTTGAAATTTGATATTATATGTACAGTTTATAACATATATTTGGTGAAATTTGATATTTTATGGACAGTATATAATATATATTTCGTGAAATTTGATATTTTATGGACAGTATATAATATATATTTGGTGAAATTTGATATTTTATGTACAGTATATAATATATATTTGCTGTATTTTCACATTTTATGTATAGTGTATAATGCACATTTGGTGAAATTTGATATTTTATATACAGTATATCAAATATATTTGGTGAAATTTGATATTTTATGTACAGTATGTTATACATATTTGGTGTACTTTCATAATTTATGTAAAATATATATTATATATTTGGTTAAATTTGATATTTTGTGTACAGTATCTAATATGCATTTGGTGTACTTTCATATTTTATTTACAGTATATAATATATATTTGCTCTACTTTGATATTTTATGTAGAGTATATAATATATATTTGGTGTACTTTCATATTTTATGTACAGTAGATAACATATTTTTTGGGTACTTTCATATTTTATGTACAGTATACAATATATATTTGGTGAAAGTTGATATTTTCAGTACAGTATATAATATATATTTGGTGAATTTTGATATTTTATGTACAGTATATAATATATTTTTGGTGTACTTTCATATTTTATGTACAGTATATAATATATATTTTTTGAAATTTGATATTATATGTACAGTTTATAACATATATTTGGTGAAATTTGATATTTTATGGACAGTATATAATATATATTTGGTGAAATTTGATATTTTATATACAGTATATAATATATATTTGGTGGACTTTCATATTTTATGTACAGTATATTATATATATTTGTTGAAATTTGATATTTTATGTACAGTATATAATGTATATTTGGTGAAATTTGATATTTCACATACAGTATATAATATATATTTGCTGTACTTTCATATTTTATATACAGTATATCATATATATTTTGTGAAATTTGGTATTTTATGCACAGTATATAATACATATTTAGTGTACTTTCATGTTTTATGTACAGTATATAGTATATATTAGGTGAAATTTGATGTTTTATATACAGTATATAATATATATTTCATCTACTTTCATATTTAATATACAGTATAAAATAAATTTGGTGTACTTTCATATTTTATGTACAGCATATAATATATATTTGGTGTACTTTCATATTTTATGTACAGTAGATAATATATATTTGGTGTACTTTCATATTTTATATACAGTATACAATATATATTTGGTGAAATTTTATATTTTATGTACAGTATATAATATATATTTGGTGAAATTTGATATTTTATGTACAGTATATAATATATTTTTGGTGTACTTTCATATTTTATGTACAGTATATAGTATATATTTTGTGAAATTTGATATTATATGTACAGTTTATAACATATATTTGGTGAAATTTGATATTTTATGGACAGTATATAATATATATTTCGTGAAATTTGATATTTTATGGACAGTATATAATATATATTTGGTGAAATTTGATATTTTATGTACAGTATATAATATATATTTGCTGTATTTTCATATTTTATGTATAGTGTATAATGCACATTTGGTGAAATTTGATATTTTATATACAGTATATCAAATATATTTGGTGAAATTTGATATTTTATGTACAGTATGTTATACATATTTGGTGTACTTTCATAATTTATGTAAAATATATATTATATATTTGGTTAAATTTGATATTTTGTGTACAGTATCTAATATGCATTTGGTGTACTTTCATATTTTATTTACAGTATATAATATATATTTGCTGTACTTTGATATTTTATGTAGAGTATATAATATATATTTGGTGTACTTTCATATTTTATGTACAGTAGATAACATATTTTTTGGGTACTTTCATATTTTATGTACAGTATACAATATATATTTGGTGAAAGTTGATATTTTCAGTACAGTATATAATATATATTTGGTGAATTTTGATATTTTATGTACAGTATATAATATATTTTTGGTGTACTTTCATATTTTATGTACAGTATATAATATATTTTTGGTGTACTTTCATATTTTATGTACAGTATATAATATATATTTTTTGAAATTTGATATTATATGTACAGTTTATAACATATATTTGGTGAAATTTGATATTTTATGGACAGTATATAATATATATTTGGTGAAATTTGATATTTTATGTACACTAGATAATATATAATTGGTGGACTTTGATATTTTATGTAGAGTATATAATACATATTTGGTGAAATTTGATATTTTATGTACAGTATATAATATATATATGTTGTACTTTCATATTTTATGTACAGTATATAATATATTTGATGAAATTTGATATTTTATGTATAGTATATAATATACATTTGGTGAAATTTGATATTTTATATACAGTATATCAAATATATTTGGTGAAATTTGATATTTTATGTACAGTATGTTATACATATTTGGTGTACTTTCATAATTTATGTACAATATATATTATATATTTGGTTAAATTTGATATTTTGTGTACAGTATCTAATATGCATTTGGTGTACTTTCATATTTTATTTACAGTATATAATATATATTTGCTCTACTTTGATATTTTATGTAGAGTATATAATATATATTTGGTGTACTTTCATATTTTATGTACAGTAGATAACATATTTTTTGGGTACTTTCATATTTTATGTACAGTATACAATATATATTTGGTGAAAGTTGATATTTTCAGTACAGTATATAATATATATTTGGTGAATTTTGATATTTTATGTACAGTATATAATATATTTTTGGTGTACTTTCATATTTTATGTACAGTATATAATATATATTTTTTGAAATTTGATATTATATGTACAGTTTATAACATATATTTGGTGAAATTTGATATTTTATGGACAGTATATAATATATATTTGGTGAAATTTGATATTTTATATACAGTATATAATATATATTTGGTGGAATTTCATATTTTATGTACAGTATATTATATATATTTGTTGTAATTTGATATTTTATGTACAGTATATAATGTATGTTTGGTGAAATTTGATATTTCACATACAGTATATTATATATATTTGCTGTACTTTCATATTTTATATACAGTATATCATATATATTTTGTGAAATTTGGTATTTTATGCACAGTATATAATACATATTTAGTGTACTTTCATGTTTTATGTACAGTATATAGTATATATTAGGTGAAATTTGATGTTTTATATACAGTATATAATATATATTTCATCTACTTTCATATTTCATATACAGTATAAAATAAATTTGGTGTACTTTCATATTTTATGTACAGCATATAATATATATTTGGTGTACTTTCATATTTTATGTACAGTAGATAACATATTTTTTGGGTACTTTCATATTTTATGTACAGTATACAATATATATTTGGTGAAAGTTGATATTTTCTGTACAGTATATAATATATATTTGGTGAATTTTGATATTTTATGTACAGTATATAGTATATTTTTCTTGTACTTTCATATTTTATGTACAGTATATAATATATATTTTTTGAAATTTGATATTATATGTACAGTTTATAACATATATTTGGTGAAATTTGATATTTTATGGACAGTATATAATATATATTTGGTGAAATTTGATATTTTATATACAGTATATAATATATATTTGGTGGACTTTCATATTTTATGTACAGTATATTATATATATTTGTTGAAATTTGATATTTTATGTACAGTATATAATGTATATTTGGTGAAATTTGATATTTCACATACAGTATATAATATATATTTGCTGTACTTTCATATTTTATATACAGTATATCATATATATTTTGTGAAATTTGGTATTTTATGCACAGTATATAATACATATTTAGTGTACTTTCATGTTTTATGTACAGTATATAGTATATATTAGGTGAAATTTGATGTTTTATATACAGTATATAATATATATTTCATCTACTTTCATATTTCATATACAGTATAAAATAAATTTGGTGTACTTTCATATTTTATGTACAGCATATAATATATATTTGGTGTACTTTCATATTTTATGTACAGTAGATAATATATATTTGGTGTACTTTCATATTTTATATACAGTATACAATATATATTTGGTGAAATTTTATATTTTATGTACAGTATATAGTATATATTTGGTGAAATTTGATATTTTATGTACAGTATATAATATATTTTTGGTGTACTTTCATATTTTATGTACAGTATATAATATATATTTTGTGAAATTTGATATTATATGTACAGTTTATAACATATATTTGGTGAAATTTGATATTTTATGGACAGTATATAATATATATTTGGTGAAATTTGATATTTTATGTACGGTATATAATATATATTTGGTGAAATTTGATATTATATGTACAGTATATAATATATATTTGCTGTATTTTCATATTTTATGTATAGTGTATAATGCACATTTGGTGAAATTTGATATTTTATATACAGTATATCAAATATATTTGGTGAAATTTGATATTTTATGTACAGTATGTTATACATATTTGGTGTACTTTCATAATTTATGTACAATATATATTATATATTTGGTTAAATTTGATATTTTGTGTACAGTATCTAATATGCATTTGGTGTACTTTCATATTTTATTTACAGTATATAATATATATTTGCTCTACTTTGATATTTTATGTAGAGTATATAATATATATTTGGTGTACTTTCATATTTTATGTACAGTAGATAACATATTTTTTGGGTACTTTCATATTTTATGTACAGTATGCAATATATATTTGGTGAAAGTTGATATTTTCAGTACAGTATATAATATATATTTGGTGAATTTTGATATTTTATGTACAGTATATAATATATTTTTGGTGTACTTTCATATTTTATGTACAGTATATAATATATTTTTGGTGTACTTTCATATTTTATGTACAGTATATAATATATATTTTTTGAAATTTGATATTATATGTACAGTTTATAACATATATTTGGTGAAATTTGATATTTTATGGACAGTATATAATATATATTTGGTGAAATTTGATATTTTATATACAGTATATAATATATATTTGGTGGACTTTCATATTTTATGTACAGTATATTATATATATTTGTTGAAATTTGATATTTTATGTACAGTATATAATGTATATTTGGTGAAATTTGATATTTCACATACAGTATATAATATATATTTGCTGTACTTTCATATTTTATATACAGTATATCATATATATTTTGTGAAATTTGGTATTTTATGCACAGTATATAATACATATTTAGTGTACTTTCATGTTTTATGTACAGTATATAGTATATATTAGGTGAAATTTGATGTTTTATATACAGTATATAATATATATTTCATCTACTTTCATATTTCATATACAGTATAAAATAAATATGGTGTACTTTCATATTTTATGTACAGCATATAATATATATTTGGTGTACTTTCATATTTTATGTACAGTAGATAATATATATTTGGTGTACTTTCATATTTTATATACAGTATACAATATATATTTGGTGAAATTTTATATTTTATGTACAGTATATAATATATATTTGGTGAAATTTGATATTTTATGTACAGTATATAATATATTTTTGGTGTACTTTCATATTTTATGTACAGTATATAATATATATTTTTTGAAATTTGATATTATATGTACAGTTTATAACATATATTTGGTGAAATTTGATATTTTATGGACAGTATATAATATATATTTCGTGAAATTTGATATTTTATGGACAGTATATAATATATATTTGGTGAAATTTGATATTTTATGTACAGTATATAATATATATTTGCTGTATTTTCATATTTTATGTATAGTGTATAATGCACATTTGGTGAAATTTGATATTTTATATACAGTATATCAAATATATTTGGTGAAATTTGATATTTTATGTACAGTATGTTATACATATTTGGTGTACTTTCATAATTTATGTAAAATATATATTATATATTTGGTTAAATTTGATATTTTGTGTACAGTATCTAATATGCATTTGGTGTACTTTCATATTTTATTTACAGTATATAATATATATTTGCTCTACTTTGATATTTTATGTAGAGTATATAATATATATTTGGTGTACTTTCATATTTTATGTACAGTAGATAACATATTTTTTGGGTACTTTCATATTTTATGTACAGTATACAATATATATTTGGTGAAAGTTGATATTTTCAGTACAGTATATAATATATATTTGGTGAATTTTGATATTTTATGTACAGTATATAATATATTTTTGGTGTACTTTCATATTTTATGTACAGTATATAATATATTTTTGGTGTACTTTCATATTTTATGTACAGTATATAGTATATATTTTGTGAAATTTGATATTATATGTACAGTTTATAACATATATTTGGTGAAATTTGATATTTTATGGACAGTATATAATATATATTTCGTGAAATTTGATATTTTATGGACAGTATATAATATATATTTGGTGAAATTTGATATTTTATGTACAGTATATAATATATATTTGCTGTATTTTCATATTTTATGTATAGTGTATAATGCACATTTGGTGAAATTTGATATTTTATATACAGTATATCAAATATATTTGGTGAAATTTGATATTTTATGTACAGTATGTTATACATATTTGGTGTACTTTCATAATTTATGTAAAATATATATTATATATTTGGTTAAATTTGATATTTTGTGTACAGTATCTAATATGCATTTGGTGTACTTTCATATTTTATTTACAGTATATAATATATATTTGCTGTACTTTGATATTTTATGTAGAGTATATAATATATATTTGGTGTACTTTCATATTTTATGTACAGTAGATAACATATTTTTTGGGTACTTTCATATTTTATGTACAGTATACAATATATATTTGGTGAAAGTTGATATTTTCAGTACAGTATATAATATATATTTGGTGAATTTTGATATTTTATGTACAGTATATAATATATTTTTGGTGTACTTTCATATTTTATGTACAGTATATAATATATTTTTGGTGTACTTTCATATTTTATGTACAGTATATAATATATATTTTTTGAAATTTGATATTATATGTACAGTTTATAACATATATTTGGTGAAATTTGATATTTTATGGACAGTATATAATATATATTTGGTGAAATTTGATATTTTATGTACACTAGATAATATATAATTGGTGGACTTTGATATTTTATGTAGAGTATATAATACATATTTGGTGAAATTTGATATTTTATGTACAGTATATAATATATATATGTTGTACTTTCATATTTTATGTACAGTATATAATATATTTGATGAAATTTGATATTTTATGTATAGTATATAATATACATTTGGTGAAATTTGATATTTTATATACAGTATATCAAATATATTTGGTGAAATTTGATATTTTATGTACAGTATGTTATACATATTTGGTGTACTTTCATAATTTATGTACAATATATATTATATATTTGGTTAAATTTGATATTTTGTGTACAGTATCTAATATGCATTTGGTGTACTTTCATATTTTATTTACAGTATATAATATATATTTGCTCTACTTTGATATTTTATGTAGAGTATATAATATATATTTGGTGTACTTTCATATTTTATGTACAGTAGATAACATATTTTTTGGGTACTTTCATATTTTATGTACAGTATACAATATATATTTGGTGAAAGTTGATATTTTCAGTACAGTATATAATATATATTTGGTGAATTTTGATATTTTATGTACAGTATATAATATATTTTTGGTGTACTTTCATATTTTATGTACAGTATATAATATATATTTTTTGAAATTTGATATTATATGTACAGTTTATAACATATATTTGGTGAAATTTGATATTTTATGGACAGTATATAATATATATTTGGTGAAATTTGATATTTTATATACAGTATATAATATATATTTGGTGGAATTTCATATTTTATGTACAGTATATTATATATATTTGTTGTAATTTGATATTTTATGTACAGTATATAATGTATGTTTGGTGAAATTTGATATTTCACATACAGTATATTATATATATTTGCTGTACTTTCATATTTTATATACAGTATATCATATATATTTTGTGAAATTTGGTATTTTATGCACAGTATATAATACATATTTAGTGTACTTTCATGTTTTATGTACAGTATATAGTATATATTAGGTGAAATTTGATGTTTTATATACAGTATATAATATATATTTCATCTACTTTCATATTTCATATACAGTATAAAATAAATTTGGTGTACTTTCATATTTTATGTACAGCATATAATATATATTTGGTGTACTTTCATATTTTATGTACAGTAGATAACATATTTTTTGGGTACTTTCATATTTTATGTACAGTATACAATATATATTTGGTGAAAGTTGATATTTTCTGTACAGTATATAATATATATTTGGTGAATTTTGATATTTTATGTACAGTATATAGTATATTTTTCTTGTACTTTCATATTTTATGTACAGTATATAATATATATTTTTTGAAATTTGATATTATATGTACAGTTTATAACATATATTTGGTGAAATTTGATATTTTATGGACAGTATATAATATATATTTGGTGAAATTTGATATTTTATATACAGTATATAATATATATTTGGTGGACTTTCATATTTTATGTACAGTATATTATATATATTTGTTGAAATTTGATATTTTATGTACAGTATATAATGTATATTTGGTGAAATTTGATATTTCACATACAGTATATAATATATATTTGCTGTACTTTCATATTTTATATACAGTATATCATATATATTTTGTGAAATTTGGTATTTTATGCACAGTATATAATACATATTTAGTGTACTTTCATGTTTTATGTACAGTATATAGTATATATTAGGTGAAATTTGATGTTTTATATACAGTATATAATATATATTTCATCTACTTTCATATTTCATATACAGTATAAAATAAATTTGGTGTACTTTCATATTTTATGTACAGCATATAATATATATTTGGTGTACTTTCATATTTTATGTACAGTAGATAATATATATTTGGTGTACTTTCATATTTTATATACAGTATACAATATATATTTGGTGAAATTTTATATTTTATGTACAGTATATAGTATATATTTGGTGAAATTTGATATTTTATGTACAGTATATAATATATTTTTGGTGTACTTTCATATTTTATGTACAGTATATAATATATATTTTTTGAAATTTGATATTATATGTACAGTTTATAACATATATTTGGTGAAATTTGATATTTTATGGACAGTATATAATATATATTTGGTGAAATTTGATATTTTATGTACGGTATATAATATATATTTGGTGAAATTTGATATTATATGTACAGTATATAATATATATTTGCTGTATTTTCATATTTTATGTATAGTGTATAATGCACATTTGGTGAAATTTGATATTTTATATACAGTATATCAAATATATTTGGTGAAATTTGATATTTTATGTACAGTATGTTATACATATTTGGTGTACTTTCATAATTTATGTAAAATATATATTATATATTTGGTTAAATTTGATATTTTGTGTACAGTATCTAATATGCATTTGGTGTACTTTCATATTTTATTTACAGTATATAATATATATTTGCTCTACTTTGATATTTTATGTAGAGTATATAATATATATTTGGTGTACTTTCATATTTTATGTACAGTAGATAACATATTTTTTGGGTACTTTCATATTTTATGTACAGTATGCAATATATATTTGGTGAAAGTTGATATTTTCAGTACAGTATATAATATATATTTGGTGAATTTTGATATTTTATGTACAGTATATAATATATTTTTGGTGTACTTTCATATTTTATGTACAGTATATAATATATTTTTGGTGTACTTTCATATTTTATGTACAGTATATAATATATATTTTTTGAAATTTGATATTATATGTACAGTTTATAACATATATTTGGTGAAATTTGATATTTTATGGACAGTATATAATATATATTTGGTGAAATTTGATATTTTATATACAGTATATAATATATATTTGGTGGACTTTCATATTTTATGTACAGTATATTATATATATTTGTTGAAATTTGATATTTTATGTACAGTATATAATGTATATTTGGTGAAATTTGATATTTCACATACAGTATATAATATATATTTGCTGTACTTTCATATTTTATATACAGTATATCATATATATTTTGTGAAATTTGGTATTTTATGCACAGTATATAATACATATTTAGTGTACTTTCATGTTTTATGTACAGTATATAGTATATATTAGGTGAAATTTGATGTTTTATATACAGTATATAATATATATTTCATCTACTTTCATATTTAATATACAGTATAAAATAAATTTGGTGTACTTTCATATTTTATGTACAGCATATAATATATATTTGGTGTACTTTCATATTTTATGTACAGTAGATAATATATATTTGGTGTACTTTCATATTTTATATACAGTATACAATATATATTTGGTGAAATTTTATATTTTATGTACAGTATATAATATATATTTGGTGAAATTTGATATTTTATGTACAGTATATAATATATTTTTGGTGTACTTTCATATTTTATGTACAGTATATAATATATATTTTTTGAAATTTGATATTATATGTACAGTTTATAACATATATTTGGTGAAATTTGATATTTTATGGACAGTATATAATATATATTTCGTGAAATTTGATATTTTATGGACAGTATATAATATATATTTGGTGAAATTTGATATTTTATGTACAGTATATAATATATATTTGCTGTATTTTCATATTTTATGTATAGTGTATAATGCACATTTGGTGAAATTTGATATTTTATATACAGTATATCAAATATATTTGGTGAAATTTGATATTTTATGTACAGTATGTTATACATATTTGGTGTACTTTCATAATTTATGTAAAATATATATTATATATTTGGTTAAATTTGATATTTTGTGTACAGTATCTAATATGCATTTGGTGTACTTTCATATTTTATTTACAGTATATAATATATATTTGCTCTACTTTGATATTTTATGTAGAGTATATAATATATATTTGGTGTACTTTCATATTTTATGTACAGTAGATAACATATTTTTTGGGTACTTTCATATTTTATGTACAGTATACAATATATATTTGGTGAAAGTTGATATTTTCAGTACAGTATATAATATATATTTGGTGAATTTTGATATTTTATGTACAGTATATAATATATTTTTGGTGTACTTTCATATTTTATGTACAGTATATAATATATTTTTGGTGTACTTTCATATTTTATGTACAGTATATAATATATATTTTTTGAAATTTGATATTATATGTACAGTTTATAACATATATTTGGTGAAATTTGATATTTTATGGACAGTATATAATATATATTTGGTGAAATTTGATATTTTATATACAGTATATAATATATATTTGGTGGACTTTCATATTTTATGTACAGTATATTATATATATTTGTTGAAATTTGATATTTTATGTACAGTATATAATGTATATTTGGTGAAATTTGATATTTCACATACAGTATATAATATATATTTGCTGTACTTTCATATTTTATATACAGTATATCATATATATTTTGTGAAATTTGGTATTTTATGCACAGTATATAATACATATTTAGTGTACTTTCATGTTTTATGTACAGTATATAGTATATATTAGGTGAAATTTGATGTTTTATATACAGTATATAATATATATTTCATCTACTTTCATATTTCATATACAGTATAAAATAAATTTGGTGTACTTTCATATTTTATGTACAGCATATAATATATATTTGGTGTACTTTCATATTTTATGTACAGTAGATAATATATATTTGGTGTACTTTCATATTTTATATACAGTATACAATATATATTTGGTGAAATTTTATATTTTATGTACAGTATATAATATATATTTGGTGAAATTTGATATTTTATGTACAGTATATAATATATTTTTGGTGTACTTTCATATTTTATGTACAGTATATAATATATATTTTGTGAAATTTGATATTATATATACAGTATATAATATATATTTGGTGAAATTTGATATTTTATGGACAGTATATAATATATATTTGGTGAAATTTGATATTTTATTTACAGCATATAATATATATTTGGTGTACTTTCATCTTTTATGTACAGTATGTAATATATATTTTTTGAAATTTGATATTATACGTACAGTATATAATATATATTTCGTGAAATTTGATATTTTATGGACAGCATATAATATATATTTGGTGAAATTTGATATTTTATGTACAGTATATAATATGTATTTGCTGTATTTTCATATTTTATGTATAGTATATAATATACATTTGGTGAAATTTGATATTTTATATACAGTATATCAAATATATTTGGTGAAATTTGATATTTTATGTACAGTATGTTATACATATTTGGTGTACTTTCATAATTTATGTACAATATATATTATATATTTGGTTAAATTTGATATTTTGTGTACAGTATCTAATATGCATTTGGTGTACTTTCATATTTTATTTACAGTATATAATATATATTTGCTCTACTTTGATATTTTATGTAGAGTATATAATATATATTTGGTGTACTTTCATATTTTATGTACAGTAGATAACATATTTTTTGGGTACTTTCATATTTTATGTACAGTATACAATATATATTTGGTGAAAGTTGATATTTTCAGTACAGTATATAATATATATTTGGTGAATTTTGATATTTTATGTACAGTATATAATATATTTTTGGTGTACTTTCATATTTTATGTACAGTATATAATATATATTTTTTGAAATTTGATATTATATGTACAGTTTATAACATATATTTGGTGAAATTTGATATTTTATGGACAGTATATAATATATATTTGGTGAAATTTGATATTTTATATACAGTATACAATATATATTTGGTGGACTTTCATATTTTATGTACAGTATATTATATATATTTGTTGAAATTTGATATTTTATGTACAGTATATAATGTATATTTGGTGAAATTTGATATTTCACATACAGTATATAATATATATTTGCTGTACTTTCATATTTTATATACAGTATATCATATATATTTTGTGAAATTTGGTATTTTATGCACAGTATATAATACATATTTAGTGTACTTTCATGTTTTATGTACAGTATATAGTATATATTAGGTGAAATTTGATGTTTTATATACAGTATATAATATATATTTCATCTACTTTCATATTTAATATACAGTATAAAATAAATTTGGTGTACTTTCATATTTTATGTACAGCATATAATATATATTTGGTGTACTTTCATATTTTATGTACAGTAGATAATATATATTTGGTGTACTTTCATATTTTATATACAGTATACAATATATATTTGGTGAAATTTTATATTTTATGTACAGTATATAATATATATTTGGTGAAATTTGATATTTTATGTACAGTATATAATATATTTTTGGTGTACTTTCATATTTTATGTACAGTATATAGTATATATTTTTTGAAATTTGATATTATATGTACAGTTTATAACATATATTTGGTGAAATTTGATATTTTATGGACAGTATATAATATATATTTCGTGAAATTTGATATTTTATGGACAGTATATAATATATATTTGGTGAAATTTGATATTTTATGTACAGTATATAATATATATTTGCTGTATTTTCATATTTTATGTATAGTGTATAATGCACATTTGGTGAAATTTGATATTTTATATACAGTATATCAAATATATTTGGTGAAATTTGATATTTTATGTACAGTATGTTATACATATTTGGTGTACTTTCATAATTTATGTAAAATATATATTATATATTTGGTTAAATTTGATATTTTGTGTACAGTATCTAATATGCATTTGGTGTACTTTCATATTTTATTTACAGTATATAATATATATTTGCTCTACTTTGATATTTTATGTAGAGTATATAATATATATTTGGTGTACTTTCATATTTTATGTACAGTAGATAACATATTTTTTGGGTACTTTCATATTTTATGTACAGTATACAATATATATTTGGTGAAAGTTGATATTTTCAGTACAGTATATAATATATATTTGGTGAATTTTGATATTTTATGTACAGTATATAATATATTTTTGGTGTACTTTCATATTTTATGTACAGTATATAATATATTTTTGGTGTACTTTCATATTTTATGTACAGTATATAATATATATTTTTTGAAATTTGATATTATATGTACAGTTTATAACATATATTTGGTGAAATTTGATATTTTATGGACAGTATATAATATATATTTGGTGAAATTTGATATTTTATGTACACTAGATAATATATAATTGGTGGACTTTGATATTTTATGTAGAGTATATAATACATATTTGGTGAAATTTGATATTTTATGTACAGTATATAATATATATATGTTGTACTTTCATATTTTATGTACAGTATATAATATATTTGATGAAATTTGATATTTTATGTATAGTATATAATATACATTTGGTGAAATTTGATATTTTATATACAGTATATCAAATATATTTGGTGAAATTTGATATTTTATGTACAGTATGTTATACATATTTGGTGTACTTTCATAATTTATGTACAATATATATTATATATTTGGTTAAATTTGATATTTTGTGTACAGTATCTAATATGCATTTGGTGTACTTTCATATTTTATTTACAGTATATAATATATATTTGCTCTACTTTGATATTTTATGTAGAGTATATAATATATATTTGGTGTACTTTCATATTTTATGTACAGTAGATAACATATTTTTTGGGTACTTTCATATTTTATGTACAGTATACAATATATATTTGGTGAAAGTTGATATTTTCAGTACAGTATATAATATATATTTGGTGAATTTTGATATTTTATGTACAGTATATAATATATTTTTGGTGTACTTTCATATTTTATGTACAGTATATAATATATATTTTTTGAAATTTGATATTATATGTACAGTTTATAACATATATTTGGTGAAATTTGATATTTTATGGACAGTATATAATATATATTTGGTGAAATTTGATATTTTATATACAGTATATAATATATATTTGGTGGAATTTCATATTTTATGTACAGTATATTATATATATTTGTTGTAATTTGATATTTTATGTACAGTATATAATGTATGTTTGGTGAAATTTGATATTTCACATACAGTATATTATATATATTTGCTGTACTTTCATATTTTATATACAGTATATCATATATATTTTGTGAAATTTGGTATTTTATGCACAGTTTATAATACATATTTAGTGTACTTTCATGTTTTATGTACAGTATATAGTATATATTAGGTGAAATTTGATGTTTTATATACAGTATATAATATATATTTCATCTACTTTCATATTTCATATACAGTATAAAATAAATTTGGTGTACTTTCATATTTTATGTACAGCATATAATATATATTTGGTGTACTTTCATATTTTATGTACAGTAGATAACATATTTTTTGGGTACTTTCATATTTTATGTACAGTATACAATATATATTTGGTGAAAGTTGATATTTTCTGTACAGTATATAATATATATTTGGTGAATTTTGATATTTTATGTACAGTATATAATATATTTTTCGTGTACTTTCATATTTTATGTACAGTATATAATATATATTTTTTGAAATTTGATATTATATGTACAGTTTATAACATATATTTGGTGAAATTTGATATTTTATGGACAGTATATAATATATATTTGGTGAAATTTGATATTTTATATACAGTATATAATATATATTTGGTGGACTTTCATATTTTATGTACAGTATATTATATATATTTGTTGAAATTTGATATTTTATGTACAGTATATAATGTATATTTGGTGAAATTTGATATTTCACATACAGTATATAATATATATTTGCTGTACTTTCATATTTTATATACAGTATATCATATATATTTTGTGAAATTTGGTATTTTATGCACAGTATATAATACATATTTAGTGTACTTTCATGTTTTATGTACAGTATATAGTATATATTAGGTGAAATTTGATGTTTTATATACAGTATATAATATATATTTCATCTACTTTCATATTTCATATACAGTATAAAATAAATTTGGTGTACTTTCATATTTTATGTACAGCATATAATATATATTTGGTGTACTTTCATATTTTATGTACAGTAGATAATATATATTTGGTGTACTTTCATATTTTATATACAGTATACAATATATATTTGGTGAAATTTTATATTTTATGTACAGTATATAGTATATATTTGGTGAAATTTGATATTTTATGTACAGTATATAATATATTTTTGGTGTACTTTCATATTTTATGTACAGTATATAATATATATTTTGTGAAATTTGATATTATATGTACAGTTTATAACATATATTTGGTGAAATTTGATATTTTATGGACAGTATATAATATATATTTGGTGAAATTTGATATTTTATGTACGGTATATAATATATATTTGGTGAAATTTGATATTATATGTACAGTATATAATATATATTTGCTGTATTTTCATATTTTATGTATAGTGTATAATGCACATTTGGTGAAATTTGATATTTTATATACAGTATATCAAATATATTTGGTGAAATTTGATATTTTATGTACAGTATGTTATACATATTTGGTGTACTTTCATAATTTATGTAAAATATATATTATATATTTGGTTAAATTTGATATTTTGTGTACAGTATCTAATATGCATTTGGTGTACTTTCATATTTTATTTACAGTATATAATATATATTTGCTCTACTTTGATATTTTATGTAGAGTATATAATATATATTTGGTGTACTTTCATATTTTATGTACAGTAGATAACATATTTTTTGGGTACTTTCATATTTTATGTACAGTATGCAATATATATTTGGTGAAAGTTGATATTTTCAGTACAGTATATAATATATATTTGGTGAATTTTGATATTTTATGTACAGTATATAATATATTTTTGGTGTACTTTCATATTTTATGTACAGTATATAATATATTTTTGGTGTACTTTCATATTTTATGTACAGTATATAATATATATTTTTTGAAATTTGATATTATATGTACAGTTTATAACATATATTTGGTGAAATTTGATATTTTATGGACAGTATATAATATATATTTGGTGAAATTTGATATTTTATATACAGTATATAATATATATTTGGTGGACTTTCATATTTTATGTACAGTATATTATATATATTTGTTGAAATTTGATATTTTATGTACAGTATATAATGTATATTTGGTGAAATTTGATATTTCACATACAGTATATAATATATATTTGCTGTACTTTCTTATTTTATATACAGTATATCATATATATTTTGTGAAATTTGGTATTTTATGCACAGTATATAATACATATTTAGTGTACTTTCATGTTTTATGTACAGTATATAGTATATATTAGGTGAAATTTGATGTTTTATATACAGTATATAATATATATTTCATCTACTTTCATATTTCATATACAGTATAAAATAAATTTGGTGTACTTTCATATTTTATGTACAGCATATAATATATATTTGGTGTACTTTCATATTTTATGTACAGTAGATAATATATATTTGGTGTACTTTCATATTTTATATACAGTATACAATATATATTTGGTGAAATTTTATATTTTATGTACAGTATATAATATATATTTGGTGAAATTTGATATTTTATGTACAGTATATAATATATTTTTGGTGTACTTTCATATTTTATGTACAGTATATAATATATATTTTGTGAAATTTGATATTATATATACAGTATATAATATATATTTGGTGAAATTTGATATTTTATGGACAGTATATAATATATATTTGGTGAAATTTGATATTTTATTTACAGCATATAATATATATTTGGTGTACTTTCATCTTTTATGTACAGTATGTAATATATATTTTTTGAAATTTGATATTATACGTACAGTATATAATATATATTTCGTGAAATTTGATATTTTATGGACAGTATATAATATATATTTGGTGAAATTTGATATTTTATGTACAGTATATAATATGTATTTGCTGTATTTTCATATTTTATGTATAGTATATAATATACATTTGGTGAAATTTGATATTTTATATACAGTATATCAAATATATTTGGTGAAATTTGATATTTTATGTACAGTATGTTATACATATTTGGTGTACTTTCATAATTTATGTACAATATATATTATATATTTGGTTAAATTTGATATTTTGTGTACAGTATCTAATATGCATTTGGTGTACTTTCATATTTTATTTACAGTATATAATATATATTTGCTCTACTTTGATATTTTATGTAGAGTATATAATATATATTTGGTGTACTTTCATATTTTATGTACAGTAGATAACATATTTTTTGGGTACTTTCATATTTTATGTACAGTATACAATATATATTTGGTGAAAGTTGATATTTTCAGTACAGTATATAATATATATTTGGTGAATTTTGATATTTTATGTACAGTATATAATATATTTTTGGTGTACTTTCATATTTTATGTACAGTATATAATATATTTTTGGTGTACTTTCATATTTTATGTACAGTATATAATATATATTTTTTGAAATTTGATATTATATGTACAGTTTATAACATATATTTGGTGAAATTTGATATTTTATGGACAGTATATAATATATATTTGGTGAAATTTGATATTTTATGTACAGTATATAATATATTTTTGGTGTACTTTCATATTTTATGTACAGTATATAATATATATTTTTTGAAATTTGATATTATATGTACAGTTTATAACATATATTTGGTGAAATTTGATATTTTATGGACAGTATATAATATATATTTCGTGAAATTTGATATTTTATGGACAGTATATAATATATATTTGGTGAAATTTGATATTTTATGTACAGTATATAATATATATTTGCTGTATTTTCATATTTTATGTATAGTGTATAATGCACATTTGGTGAAATTTGATATTTTATATACAGTATATCAAATATATTTGGTGAAATTTGATATTTTATGTACAGTATGTTATACATATTTGGTGTACTTTCATAATTTATGTAAAATATATATTATATATTTGGTTAAATTTGATATTTTGTGTACAGTATCTAATATGCATTTGGTGTACTTTCATATTTTATTTACAGTATATAATATATATTTGCTCTACTTTGATATTTTATGTAGAGTATATAATATATATTTGGTGTACTTTCATATTTTATGTACAGTAGATAACATATTTTTTGGGTACTTTCATATTTTATGTACAGTATACAATATATATTTGGTGAAAGTTGATATTTTCAGTACAGTATATAATATATATTTGGTGAATTTTGATATTTTATGTACAGTATATAATATATTTTTGGTGTACTTTCATATTTTATGTACAGTATATAATATATTTTTGGTGTACTTTCATATTTTATGTACAGTATATAATATATATTTTTTGAAATTTGATATTATATGTACAGTTTATAACATATATTTGGTGAAATTTGATATTTTATGGACAGTATATAATATATATTTGGTGAAATTTGATATTTTATATACAGTATATAATATATATTTGGTGGACTTTCATATTTTATGTACAGTATATTATATATATTTGTTGAAATTTGATATTTTATGTACAGTATATAATGTATATTTGGTGAAATTTGATATTTCACATACAGTATATAATATATATTTGCTGTACTTTCATATTTTATATACAGTATATCATATATATTTTGTGAAATTTGGTATTTTATGCACAGTATATAATACATATTTAGTGTACTTTCATGTTTTATGTACAGTATATAGTATATATTATGTGAAATTTGATGTTTTATATACAGTATATAATATATATTTCATCTACTTTCATATTTCATATACAGTATAAAATAAATTTGGTGTACTTTCATATTTTATGTACAGCATATAATATATATTTGGTGTACTTTCATATTTTATGTACAGTAGATAATATATATTTGGTGTACTTTCATATTTTATATACAGTATACAATATATATTTGGTGAAATTTTATATTTTATGTACAGTATATAATATATATTTGGTGAAATTTGATATTTTATGTACAGTATATAATATATTTTTGGTGTACTTTCATATTTTATGTACAGTATATAATATATATTTTGTGAAATTTGATATTATATATACAGTATATAATATATATTTGGTGAAATTTGATATTTTATGGACAGTATATAATATATATTTGGTGAAATTTGATATTTTATTTACAGCATATAATATATATTTGGTGTACTTTCATCTTTTATGTACAGTATGTAATATATATTTTTTGAAATTTGATATTATACGTACAGTATATAATATATATTTCGTGAAATTTGATATTTTATGGACAGTATATAATATATATTTGGTGAAATTTGATATTTTATGTACAGTATATAATATGTATTTGCTGTATTTTCATATTTTATGTATAGTATATAATATACATTTGGTGAAATTTGATATTTTATATACAGTATATCAAATATATTTGGTGAAATTTGATATTTTATGTACAGTATGTTATACATATTTGGTGTACTTTCATAATTTATGTACAATATATATTATATATTTGGTTAAATTTGATATTTTGTGTACAGTATCTAATATGCATTTGGTGTACTTTCATATTTTATTTACAGTATATAATATATATTTGCTCTACTTTGATATTTTATGTAGAGTATATAATATATATTTGGTGTACTTTCATATTTTATGTACAGTAGATAACATATTTTTTGGGTACTTTCATATTTTATGTACAGTATACAATATATATTTGGTGAAAGTTGATATTTTCAGTACAGTATATAATATATATTTGGTGAATTTTGATATTTTATGTACAGTATATAATATATTTTTGGTGTACTTTCATATTTTATGTACAGTATATAATATATATTTTTTGAAATTTGATATTATATGTACAGTTTATAACATATATTTGGTGAAATTTGATATTTTATGGACAGTATATAATATATATTTGGTGAAATTTGATATTTTATATACAGTATATAATATATATTTGGTGGACTTTCATATTTTATGTACAGTATATTATATATATTTGTTGAAATTTGATATTTTATGTACAGTATATAATGTATATTTGGTGAAATTTGATATTTCACATACAGTATATAATATATATTTGCTGTACTTTCATATTTTATATACAGTATATCATATATATTTTGTGAAATTTGGTATTTTATGCACAGTATATAATACATATTTAGTGTACTTTCATGTTTTATGTACAGTATATAGTATATATTAGGTGAAATTTGATGTTTTATATACAGTATATAATATATATTTCATCTACTTTCATATTTAATATACAGTATAAAATAAATTTGGTGTACTTTCATATTTTATGTACAGCATATAATATATATTTGGTGTACTTTCATATTTTATGTACAGTAGATAATATATATTTGGTGTACTTTCATATTTTATATACAGTATACAATATATATTTGGTGAAATTTTATATTTTATGTACAGTATATAATATATATTTGGTGAAATTTGATATTTTATGTACAGTATATAATATATTTTTGGTGTACTTTCATATTTTATGTACAGTATATAGTATATATTTTGTGAAATTTGATATTATATGTACAGTTTATAACATATATTTGGTGAAATTTGATATTTTATGGACAGTATATAATATATATTTCGTGAAATTTGATATTTTATGGACAGTATATAATATATATTTGGTGAAATTTGATATTTTATGTACAGTATATAATATATATTTGCTGTATTTTCATATTTTATGTATAGTGTATAATGCACATTTGGTGAAATTTGATATTTTATATACAGTATATCAAATATATTTGGTGAAATTTGATATTTTATGTACAGTATGTTATACATATTTGGTGTACTTTCATAATTTATGTAAAATATATATTATATATTTGGTTAAATTTGATATTTTGTGTACAGTATCTAATATGCATTTGGTGTACTTTCATATTTTATTTACAGTATATAATATATATTTGCTCTACTTTGATATTTTATGTAGAGTATATAATATATATTTGGTGTACTTTCATATTTTATGTACAGTAGATAACATATTTTTTGGGTACTTTCATATTTTATGTACAGTATACAATATATATTTGGTGAAAGTTGATATTTTCAGTACAGTATATAATATATATTTGGTGAATTTTGATATTTTATGTACAGTATATAATATATTTTTGGTGTACTTTCATATTTTATGTACAGTATATAATATATTTTTGGTGTACTTTCATATTTTATGTACAGTATATAATATATATTTTTTGAAATTTGATATTATATGTACAGTTTATAACATATATTTGGTGAAATTTGATATTTTATGGACAGTATATAATATATATTTGGTGAAATTTGATATTTTATGTACACTAGATAATATATAATTGGTGGACTTTGATATTTTATGTAGAGTATATAATACATATTTGGTGAAATTTGATATTTTATGTACAGTATATAATATATATATGTTGTACTTTCATATTTTATGTACAGTATATAATATATTTGATGAAATTTGATATTTTATGTATAGTATATAATATACATTTGGTGAAATTTGATATTTTATATACAGTATATCAAATATATTTGGTGAAATTTGATATTTTATGTACAGTATGTTATACATATTTGGTGTACTTTCATAATTTATGTACAATATATATTATATATTTGGTTAAATTTGATATTTTGTGTACAGTATCTAATATGCATTTGGTGTACTTTCATATTTTATTTACAGTATATAATATATATTTGCTCTACTTTGATATTTTATGTAGAGTATATAATATATATTTGGTGTACTTTCATATTTTATGTACAGTAGATAACATATTTTTTGGGTACTTTCATATTTTATGTACAGTATACAATATATATTTGGTGAAAGTTGATATTTTCAGTACAGTATATAATATATATTTGGTGAATTTTGATATTTTATGTACAGTATATAATATATTTTTGGTGTACTTTCATATTTTATGTACAGTATATAATATATATTTTTTGAAATTTGATATTATATGTACAGTTTATAACATATATTTGGTGAAATTTGATATTTTATGGACAGTATATAATATATATTTGGTGAAATTTGATATTTTATATACAGTATATAATATATATTTGGTGGAATTTCATATTTTATGTACAGTATATTATATATATTTGTTGTAATTTGATATTTTATGTACAGTATATAATGTATGTTTGGTGAAATTTGATATTTCACATACAGTATATTATATATATTTGCTGTACTTTCATATTTTATATACAGTATATCATATATATTTTGTGAAATTTGGTATTTTATGCACAGTTTATAATACATATTTAGTGTACTTTCATGTTTTATGTACAGTATATAGTATATATTAGGTGAAATTTGATGTTTTATATACAGTATATAATATATATTTCATCTACTTTCATATTTCATATACAGTATAAAATAAATTTGGTGTACTTTCATATTTTATGTACAGCATATAATATATATTTGGTGTACTTTCATATTTTATGTACAGTAGATAACATATTTTTTGGGTACTTTCATATTTTATGTACAGTATACAATATATATTTGGTGAAAGTTGATATTTTCTGTACAGTATATAATATATATTTGGTGAATTTTGATATTTTATGTACAGTATATAATATATTTTTCGTGTACTTTCATATTTTATGTACAGTATATAATATATATTTTTTGAAATTTGATATTATATGTACAGTTTATAACATATATTTGGTGAAATTTGATATTTTATGGACAGTATATAATATATATTTGGTGAAATTTGATATTTTATATACAGTATATAATATATATTTGGTGGACTTTCATATTTTATGTACAGTATATTATATATATTTGTTGAAATTTGATATTTTATGTACAGTATATAATGTATATTTGGTGAAATTTGATATTTCACATACAGTATATAATATATATTTGCTGTACTTTCATATTTTATATACAGTATATCATATATATTTTGTGAAATTTGGTATTTTATGCACAGTATATAATACATATTTAGTGTACTTTCATGTTTTATGTACAGTATATAGTATATATTAGGTGAAATTTGATGTTTTATATACAGTATATAATATATATTTCATCTACTTTCATATTTCATATACAGTATAAAATAAATTTGGTGTACTTTCATATTTTATGTACAGCATATAATATATATTTGGTGTACTTTCATATTTTATGTACAGTAGATAATATATATTTGGTGTACTTTCATATTTTATATACAGTATACAATATATATTTGGTGAAATTTTATATTTTATGTACAGTATATAGTATATATTTGGTGTACTTTCATATTTTATGTACAGTATATAATATATATTTTTTGAAATTTGATATTATATGTACAGTTTATAACATATATTTGGTGAAATTTGATATTTTATGGACAGTATATAATATATATTTCGTGAAATTTGATATTTTATGGACAGTATATAATATATATTTGGTGAAATTTGATATTTTATGTACAGTATATAATATATATTTGCTGTATTTTCATATTTTATGTATAGTGTATAATGCACATTTGGTGAAATTTGATATTTTATATACAGTATATCAAATATATTTGGTGAAATTTGATATTTTATGTACAGTATGTTATACATATTTGGTGTACTTTCATAATTTATGTAAAATATATATTATATATTTGGTTAAATTTGATATTTTGTGTACAGTATCTAATATGCATTTGGTGTACTTTCATATTTTATTTACAGTATATAATATATATTTGCTCTACTTTGATATTTTATGTAGAGTATATAATATATATTTGGTGTACTTTCATATTTTATGTACAGTAGATAACATATTTTTTGGGTACTTTCATATTTTATGTACAGTATACAATATATATTTGGTGAAAGTTGATATTTTCAGTACAGTATATAATATATATTTGGTGAATTTTGATATTTTATGTACAGTATATAATATATTTTTGGTGTACTTTCATATTTTATGTACAGTATATAATATATTTTTGGTGTACTTTCATATTTTATGTACAGTATATAATATATATTTTTTGAAATTTGATATTATATGTACAGTTTATAACATATATTTGGTGAAATTTGATATTTTATGGACAGTATATAATATATATTTGGTGAAATTTGATATTTTATGTACACTAGATAATATATAATTGGTGGACTTTGATATTTTATGTAGAGTATATAATACATATTTGGTGAAATTTGATATTTTATGTACAGTATATAATATATATATGTTGTACTTTCATATTTTATGTACAGTATATAATATATTTGATGAAATTTGATATTTTATGTATAGTATATAATATACATTTGGTGAAATTTGATATTTTATATACAGTATATCAAATATATTTGGTGAAATTTGATATTTTATGTACAGTATGTTATACATATTTGGTGTACTTTCATAATTTATGTACAATATATATTATATATTTGGTTAAATTTGATATTTTGTGTACAGTATCTAATATGCATTTGGTGTACTTTCATATTTTATTTACAGTATATAATATATATTTGCTCTACTTTGATATTTTATGTAGAGTATATAATATATATTTGGTGTACTTTCATATTTTATGTACAGTAGATAACATATTTTTTGGGTACTTTCATATTTTATGTACAGTATACAATATATATTTGGTGAAAGTTGATATTTTCAGTACAGTATATAATATATATTTGGTGAATTTTGATATTTTATGTACAGTATATAATATATTTTTGGTGTACTTTCATATTTTATGTACAGTATATAATATATTTTTGGTGTACTTTCATATTTTATGTACAGTATATAATATATATTTTTTGAAATTTGATATTATATGTACAGTTTATAACATATATTTGGTGAAATTTGATATTTTATGGACAGTATATAATATATATTTGGTGAAATTTGATATTTTATATACAGTATATAATATATATTTGGTGGACTTTCATATTTTATGTACAGTATATTATATATATTTGTTGAAATTTGATATTTTATGTACAGTATATAATGTATATTTGGTGAAATTTGATATTTCACATACAGTATATAATATATATTTGCTGTACTTTCATATTTTATATACAGTATATCATATATATTTTGTGAAATTTGGTATTTTATGCACAGTATATAATACATATTTAGTGTACTTTCATGTTTTATGTACAGTATATAGTATATATTAGGTGAAATTTGATGTTTTATATACAGTATATAATATATATTTCATCTACTTTCATATTTCATATACAGTATAAAATAAATTTGGTGTACTTTCATATTTTATGTACAGCATATAATATATATTTGGTGTACTTTCATATTTTATGTACAGTAGATAATATATATTTGGTGTACTTTCATATTTTATATACAGTATACAATATATATTTGGTGAAATTTTATATTTTATGTACAGTATATAATATATATTTGGTGAAATTTGATATTTTATGTACAGTATATAATATATTTTTGGTGTACTTTCATATTTTATGTACAGTATATAATATATATTTTGTGAAATTTGATATTATATATACAGTATATAATATATATTTGGTGAAATTTGATATTTTATGGACAGTATATAATATATATTTGGTGAAATTTGATATTTTATTTACAGCATATAATATATATTTGGTGTACTTTCATCTTTTATGTACAGTATGTAATATATATTTTTTGAAATTTGATATTATACGTACAGTATATAATATATATTTCGTGAAATTTGATATTTTATGGACAGTATATAATATATATTTGGTGAAATTTGATATTTTATGTACAGTATATAATATGTATTTGCTGTATTTTCATATTTTATGTATAGTATATAATATACATTTGGTGAAATTTGATATTTTATATACAGTATATCAAATATATTTGGTGAAATTTGATATTTTATGTACAGTATGTTATACATATTTGGTGTACTTTCATAATTTATGTAAAATATATATTATATATTTGGTTAAATTTGATATTTTGTGTACAGTATCTAATATGCATTTGGTGTACTTTCATATTTTATTTACAGTATATAATATATATTTGCTCTACTTTGATATTTTATGTAGAGTATATAATATATATTTGGTGTACTTTCATATTTTATGTACAGTAGATAACATATTTTTTGGGTACTTTCATATTTTATGTACAGTATACAATATATATTTGGTGAAAGTTGATATTTTCAGTACAGTATATAATATATATTTGGTGAATTTTGATATTTTATGTACAGTATATAATATATTTTTGGTGTACTTTCATATTTTATGTACAGTATAAAATATATATTTTTTGAAATTTGATATTATATGTACAGTTTATAACATATATTTGGTGAAATTTGATATTTTATGGACAGTATATAATATATATTTGGTGAAATTTGATATTTTATATACAGTATATAATATATATTTGGTGGACTTTCATATTTTATGTACAGTATATTATATATATTTGTTGTAATTTGATATTTTATGTACAGTATATAATGTATGTTTGGTGAAATTTGATATTTCACATACAGTATATAATATATATTTGCTGTACTTTCATATTTTATATACAGTATATCATATATATTTTGTGAAATTTGATATTTTATGCACAGTATATAATACATATTTAGTGTACTTTCATGTTTTATGTACAGTATATAGTATATATTAGGTGAAATTTGATGTTTTATATACAGTATATAATATATATTTCATCTACTTTCATATTTCATATACAGTATAAAATAAATTTGGTGTACTTTCATATTTTATGTACAGCATATAATATATATTTGGTGTACTTTCATATTTTATGTACAGTAGATAACATATTTTTTGGGTACTTTCATATTTTATGTACAGTATACAATATATATTTGGTGAAAGTTGATATTTTCTGTACAGTATATAATATATATTTGGTGAATTTTGATATTTTATGTACAGTATATAATATATTTTTCGTGTACTTTCATATTTTATGTACAGTATATAATATATATTTTTTGAAATTTGATATTATATGTACAGTTTATAACATATATTTGGTGAAATTTGATATTTTATGGACAGTATATAATATATATTTGGTGAAATTTGATATTTTATATACAGTATATAATATATATTTGGTGGACTTTCATATTTTATGTACAGTATATTATATATATTTGTTGAAATTTGATATTTTATGTACAGTATATAATGTATATTTGGTGAAATTTGATATTTCACATACAGTATATAATATATATTTGCTGTACTTTCATATTTTATATACAGTATATCATATATATTTTGTGAAATTTGGTATTTTATGCACAGTATATAATACATATTTAGTGTACTTTCATGTTTTATGTACAGTATATAGTATATATTAGGTGAAATTTGATGTTTTATATACAGTATATAATATATATTTCATCTACTTTCATATTTCATATACAGTATAAAATAAATTTGGTGTACTTTCATATTTTATGTACAGCATATAATATATATTTGGTGTACTTTCATATTTTATGTACAGTAGATAACATATTTTTTGGGTACTTTCATATTTTATGTACAGTATACAATATATATTTGGTGAAAGTTGATATTTTCTGTACAGTATATAATATATATTTGGTGAATTTTGACATTTTATGTACAGTATATAATATATTTTTCGTGTACTTTCATATTTTATGTACAGTATATAATATATAGTTTTTGAAATTTGATATTATATGTACAGTTTATAACATATATTTGGTGAAATTTGATATTTTATGGACAGTATATAATATATATTTGGTGAAATTTGATATTTTATATACAGTATATAATATATATTTGGTGGACTTTCATATTTTATGTACAGTATATTATATATATTTGTTGAAATTTGATATTTTATGTACAGTATATAATGTATATTTGGTGAAATTTGATATTTCACATACAGTATATAATATATATTTGCTGTACTTTCATATTTTATATACAGTATATCATATATATTTTGTGAAATTTGGTATTTTATGCACAGTATATAATACATATTTAGTGTACTTTCATGTTTTATGTACAGTATATAGTATATATTAGGTGAAATTTGATGTTTTATATACAGTATATAATATATATTTCATCTACTTTCATATTTCATATACAGTATAAAATAAATTTGGTGTACTTTCATATTTTATGTACAGCATATAATATATATTTGGTGTACTTTCATATTTTATGTACAGTAGATAATATATATTTGGTGTACTTTCATATTTTATATACAGTATACAATATATATTTGGTGAATTTTATATTTTATGTACAGTATATAGTATATATTTGGTGAAATTTGATATTTTATGTACAGTATATAATATATTTTTGGTGTACTTTCATATTTTATGTACAGTATATAATATATATTTTGTGAAATTTGATATTATATATACAGTATATAATATAAATTTGGTGAAATTTGATATTTTATGCACAGTATATAATATATATTTGGTAAAATTTGATATTTTATTTACAACATATAATATATATTTGGTGTACTTTCATCTTTTATGTACAGTATGTAATATATATTTTGTGAAATTTGATATTATATGTACAGTTTATAACATATATTTGGTGAAATTTGATATTTTATGGACAGTATATAATATATATTTGGTGAAATTTGATATTTTATGTACGGTATATAATATATATTTGGTGAAATTTGATATTATATGTACAGTATATAATATATATTTGCTGTATTTTCATATTTTATGTATAGTGTATAATGCACATTTGGTGAAATTTGATATTTTATATACAGTATATCAAATATATTTGGTGAAATTTGATATTTTATGTACAGTATGTTATACATATTTGGTGTACTTTCATAATTTATGTAAAATATATATTATATATTTGGTTAAATTTGATATTTTGTGTACAGTATCTAATATGCATTTGGTGTACTTTCATATTTTATTTACAGTATATAATATATATTTGCTCTACTTTGATATTTTATGTAGAGTATATAATATATATTTGGTGTACTTTCATATTTTATGTACAGTAGATAACATATTTTTTGGGTACTTTCATATTTTATGTACAGTATGCAATATATATTTGGTGAAAGTTGATATTTTCAGTACAGTATATAATATATATTTGGTGAATTTTGATATTTTATGTACAGTATATAATATATTTTTGGTGTACTTTCATATTTTATGTACAGTATATAATATATTTTTGGTGTACTTTCATATTTTATGTACAGTATATAATATATATTTTTTGAAATTTGATATTATATGTACAGTTTATAACATATATTTGGTGAAATTTGATATTTTATGGACAGTATATAATATATATTTGGTGAAAATTGATATTTTATATACAGTATATAATATATATTTGGTGGACTTTCATATTTTATGTACAGTATATTATATATATTTGTTGAAATTTGATATTTTATGTACAGTATATAATGTATATTTGGTGAAATTTGATATTTCACATACAGTATATAATATATATTTGCTGTACTTTCATATTTTATATACAGTATATCATATATATTTTGTGAAATTTGGTATTTTATGCACAGTATATAATACATATTTAGTGTACTTTCATGTTTTATGTACAGTATATAGTATATATTAGGTGAAATTTGATGTTTTATATACAGTATATAATATATATTTCATCTACTTTCATATTTAATATACAGTATAAAATAAATTTGGTGTACTTTCATATTTTATGTACAGCATATAATATATATTTGGTGTACTTTCATATTTTATATACAGTATACAATATATATTTGGTGAAATTTTATATTATACGTACAGTATATAATATATATTTCGTGAAATTTGATATTTTATGGACAGTATATAATATATATTTGGTGAAATTTGATATTTTATGTACAGTATATAATATGTATTTGCTGTATTTTCATATTTTATGTATAGTATATAATATACATTTGGTGAAATTTGATATTTTATATACAGTATATCAAATATATTTGGTGAAATTTGATATTTTATGTACAGTATGTTATACATATTTGGTGTACTTTCATAATTTATGTAAAATATATATTATATATTTGGTTAAATTTGATATTTTGTGTACAGTATCTAATATGCATTTGGTGTACTTTCATATTTTATTTACAGTATATAATATATATTTGCTCTACTTTGATATTTTATGTAGAGTATATAATATATATTTGGTGTACTTTCATATTTTATGTACAGTAGATAACATATTTTTTGGGTACTTTCATATTTTATGTACAGTATACAATATATATTTGGTGAAAGTTGATATTTTCAGTACAGTATATAATATATATTTGGTGAATTTTGATATTTTATGTACAGTATATAATATATTTTTGGTGTACTTTCATATTTTATGTACAGTATATAATATATTTTTGGTGTACTTTCATATTTTATGTACAGTATATAATATATATTTTTTGAAATTTGATATTATATGTACAGTTTATAACATATATTTGGTGAAATTTGATATTTTATGGACAGTATATAATATATATTTGGTGAAATTTGATATTTTATATACAGTATATAATATATATTTGGTGGACTTTCATATTTTATGTACAGTATATTATATATATTTGTTGAAATTTGATATTTTATGTACAGTATATAATGTATATTTGGTGAAATTTGATATTTCACATACAGTATATAATATATATTTGCTGTACTTTCATATTTTATATACAGTATATCATATATATTTTGTGAAATTTGGTATTTTATGCACAGTATATAATACATATTTAGTGTACTTTCATGTTTTATGTACAGTATATAGTATATATTAGGTGAAATTTGATGTTTTATATACAGTATATAATATATATTTCATCTACTTTCATATTTCATATACAGTATAAAATAAATTTGGTGTACTTTCATATTTTATGTACAGCATATAATATATATTTGGTGTACTTTCATATTTTATGTACAGTAGATAATATATATTTGGTGTACTTTCATATTTTATATACAGTATACAATATATATTTGGTGAAATTTTATATTTTATGTACAGTATATAATATATATTTGGTGAAATTTGATATTTTATGTACAGTATATAATATATTTTTGGTGTACTTTCATATTTTATGTACAGTATATAATATATATTTTGTGAAATTTGATATTATATATACAGTATATAATATATATTTGGTGAAATTTGATATTTTATGGACAGTATATAATATATATTTGGTGAAATTTGATATTTTATTTACAGCATATAATATATATTTGGTGTACTTTCATCTTTTATGTACAGTATGTAATATATATTTTTTGAAATTTGATATTATACGTACAGTATATAATATATATTTCGTGAAATTTGATATTTTATGGACAGTATATAATATATATTTGGTGAAATTTGATATTTTATGTACAGTATATAATATGTATTTGCTGTATTTTCATATTTTATGTATAGTATATAATATACATTTGGTGAAATTTGATATTTTATATACAGTATATCAAATATATTTGGTGAAATTTGATATTTTATGTACAGTATGTTATACATATTTGGTGTACTTTCATAATTTATGTAAAATATATATTATATATTTGGTTAAATTTGATATTTTGTGTACAGTATCTAATATGCATTTGGTGTACTTTCATATTTTATTTACAGTATATAATATATATTTGCTCTACTTTGATATTTTATGTAGAGTATATAATATATATTTGGTGTACTTTCATATTTTATGTACAGTAGATAACATATTTTTTGGGTACTTTCATATTTTATGTACAGTATACAATATATATTTGGTGAAAGTTGATATTTTCAGTACAGTATATAATATATATTTGGTGAATTTTGATATTTTATGTACAGTATATAATATATTTTTGGTGTACTTTCATATTTTATGTACAGTATAAAATATATATTTTTTGAAATTTGATATTATATGTACAGTTTATAACATATATTTGGTGAAATTTGATATTTTATGGACAGTATATAATATATATTTGGTGAAATTTGATATTTTATATACAGTATATAATATATATTTGGTGGACTTTCATATTTTATGTACAGTATATTATATATATTTGTTGTAATTTGATATTTTATGTACAGTATATAATGTATGTTTGGTGAAATTTGATATTTCACATACAGTATATAATATATATTTGCTGTACTTTCATATTTTATATACAGTATATCATATATATTTTGTGAAATTTGATATTTTATGCACAGTATATAATACATATTTAGTGTACTTTCATGTTTTATGTACAGTATATAGTATATATTAGGTGAAATTTGATGTTTTATATACAGTATATAATATATATTTCATCTACTTTCATATTTCATATACAGTATAAAATAAATTTGGTGTACTTTCATATTTTATGTACAGCATATAATATATATTTGGTGTACTTTCATATTTTATGTACAGTAGATAACATATTTTATGGGTACTTTCATATTTTATGTACAGTATACAATATATATTTGGTGAAAGTTGATATTTTCTGTACAGTATATAATATATATTTGGTGAATTTTGATATTTTATGTACAGTATATAATATATTTTTCGTGTACTTTCATATTTTATGTACAGTATATAATATATATTTTTTGAAATTTGATATTATATGTACAGTTTATAACATATATTTGGTGAAATTTGATATTTTATGGACAGTATATAATATATATTTGGTGAAATTTGATATTTTATATACAGTATATAATATATATTTGGTGGACTTTCATATTTTATGTACAGTATATTATATATATTTGTTGAAATTTGATATTTTATGTACAGTATATAATGTATATTTGGTGAAATTTGATATTTCACATACAGTATATAATATATATTTGCTGTACTTTCATATTTTATATACAGTATATCATATATATTTTGTGAAATTTGGTATTTTATGCACAGTATATAATACATATTTAGTGTACTTTCATGTTTTATGTACAGTATATAGTATATATTAGGTGAAATTTGATGTTTTATATACAGTATATAATATATATTTCATCTACTTTCATATTTCATATACAGTATAAAATAAATTTGGTGTACTTTCATATTTTATGTACAGCATATAATATATATTTGGTGTACTTTCATATTTTATGTACAGTAGATAATATATATTTGGTGTACTTTCATATTTTATATACAGTATACAATATATATTTGGTGAAATTTTATATTTTATGTACAGTATATAATATATATTTGGTGAAATTTGATATTTTATGTACAGTATATAATATATTTTTGGTGTACTTTCATATTTTATGTACAGTATATAATATATATTTTGTGAAATTTGATATTATATGTACAGTTTATAACATATATTTGGTGAAATTTGATATTTTATGGACAGTATATAATATATATTTGGTGAAATTTGATATTTTATGTACGGTATATAATATATATTTGGTGAAATTTGATATTATATGTACAGTATATAATATATATTTGCTGTGTTTTCATATTTTATGTATAGTGTATAATGCACATTTGGTGAAATTTGATATTTTATATACAGTATATCAAATATATTTGGTGAAATTTGATATTTTATGTACAGTATGTTATACATATTTGGTGTACTTTCATAATTTATGTAAAATATATATTATATATTTGGTTAAATTTGATATTTTGTGTACAGTATCTAATATGCATTTGGTGTACTTTCATATTTTATTTACAGTATATAATATATATTTGCTCTACTTTCATATTTTATGTAGAGTATACAATATATCTTTGGTGTACTTTCATATTTTATGTACAATAGATAACATATTTTTTGGGTACTTTCATATTTTATGTACAGTATACAATATATATTTGGTGAAAGTTGATATTTTCAGTACAGTATATAATATATATTTGGTGAATTTTGATATTTTATGTACAGAATATAATATATTTTTGGTGTACTTTCATATTTTATGTACAGTGTATAATATATTTTTGGTGTACTTTCATATTTTATGTACAGTATATAATATATATTTTTTGAAATTTGATATTATATGTACAGTTTATAACATATATTTGGTGAAATTTGATATTTTATGGACAGTATATAATATATATTTGGTGAAATTTGATATTTTATATACAGTATATAATATATATTTGGTGGACTTTCATATTTTATGTACAGTATATTACATATATTTGTTGAAATTTGATATTTTATGTACAGTATATAATGTATATTTGGTGAAATTTGATATTTCACATACAGTATATAATATATATTTGCTGTACTTTCATATTTTATATACAGTATATCATATATATTTTGTGAAATTTGGTATTTTATGCACAGTATATAATACATATTTAGTGTACTTTCATGTTTTATGTACAGTATATAGTATATATTAGGTGAAATTTGATGTTTTATATACAGTATATAATATATATTTCATCTACTTTCATATTTCATATACAGTATAAAATAAATTTGGTGTACTTTCATATTTTATGTACAGCATATAATATATATTTGGTGTACTTTCATATTTTATGTACAGTAGATAATATATCTTTGGTGTACTTTCATATTTTATATACAGTATACAATATATATTTGGTGAAATTTTATATTTTATGTACAGTATATAATATATATTTGGTGAAATTTGATATTTTATGTACAGTATATAATATATTTTTGGTGTACTTTCATATTTTATGTACAGTATATAATATATATTTTGTGAAATTTGATATTATATATACAGTATATAATATATATTTGGTGAAATTTGATATTTTATGGACAGTATATAATATATATTTGGTGAAATTTGATATTTTATTTACAGCATATAATATATATTTGGTGTACTTTCATCTTTTATGTACAGTATGTAATATATATTTTTTGAAATTTGATATTATACGTACAGTATATAATATATATTTCGTGAAATTTGATATTTTATGGACAGTATATAATATATATTTGGTGAAATTTGATATTTTATGTACAGTATATAATATGTATTTGCTGTATTTTCATATTTTATGTATAGTATATAATATACATTTGGTGAAATTTGATATTTTATATACAGTATATCAAATATATTTGGTGAAATTTGATATTTTATGTACAGTATGTTATACATATTTGGTGTACTTTCATAATTTATGTACAATATATATTATATATTTGGTTAAATTTGATATTTTGTGTACAGTATCTAATATGCATTTGGTGTACTTTCATATTTTATTTACAGTATATAATATATATTTGCTCTACTTTGATATTTTATGTAGAGTATATAATATATATTTGGTGTACTTTCATATTTTATGTACAGTAGATAACATATTTTTTGGGTACTTTCATATTTTATGTACAGTATACAATATATATTTGGTGAAAGTTGATATTTTCAGTACAGTATATAATATATATTTGGTGAATTTTGATATTTTATGTACAGTATATAATATATTTTTGGTGTACTTTCATATTTTATGTACAGTATAAAATATATATTTTTTGAAATTTGATATTATATGTACAGTTTATAACATATATTTGGTGAAATTTGATATTTTATGGACAGTATATAATATATATTTGGTGAAATTTGATATTTTATATACAGTATATAATATATATTTGGTGGACTTTCATATTTTATGTACAGTATATTATATATATTTGTTGTAATTTGATATTTTATGTACAGTATATAATGTATATTTGGTGAAATTTGATATTTCACATACAGTATATAATATATATTTGCTGTACTTTCATATTTTATATACAGTATATCATATATATTTTGTGAAATTTGGTATTTTATGCACAGTATATAATACATATTTAGTGTACTTTCATGTTTTATGTACAGTATATAGTATATATTAGGTGAAATTTGATGTTTTATATACAGTATATAATATATATTTCATCTACTTTCATATTTCATATACAGTATAAAATAAATTTGGTGTACTTTCATATTTTATGTACAGCATATAATATATATTTGGTGTACTTTCATATTTTATGTACAGTAGATAATATATATTTGGTGTACTTTCATATTTTATATACAGTATACAATATATATTTGGTGAAATTTTATATTTTATGTACAGTATATAATATATATTTGGTGAAATTTGATATTTTATGTACAGTATATAATATATTTTTGGTGTACTTTCATATTTTATGTACAGTATATAATATATATTTTGTGAAATTTGATATTATATATACAGTATATAATATATATTTGGTGAAATTTGATATTTTATGGACAGTATAAAATATATATTTGGTGAAATTTGATATTTTATTTACAGCATATAATATATATTTGGTGTACTTTCATCTTTTATGTACAGTATGTAATATATATTTTTTGAAATTTGATATTATACGTACAGTATATAATATATATTTCGTGAAATTTGATATTTTATGGACAGTATATAATATATATTTGGTGAAATTTGATATTTTATGTACAGTATATAATATATATTTGCTGTATTTTCATATTTTATGTATAGTGTATAATGCACATTTGGTGAAATTTGATATTTTATATACAGTATATCAAATATATTTGGTGAAATTTGATATTTTATGTACAGTATGTTATACATATTTGGTGTACTTTCATAATTTATGTAAAATATATATTATATATTTGGTTAAATTTGATATTTTGTGTACAGTATCTAATATGCATTTGGTGTACTTTCATATTTTATTTACAGTATATAATATATATTTGCTCTACTTTGATATTTTATGTAGAGTATATAATATATATTTGGTGTACTTTCATATTTTATGTACAGTAGATAACATATTTTTTGGGTACTTTCATATTTTATGTACAGTATACAATATATATTTGGTGAATGTTGATATTTTCAGTACAGTATATAATATATATTTGGTGAATTTTGATATTTTATGTACAGTATATAATATATTTTTGGTGTACTTTCATATTTTATGTACAGTATATAATATATTTTTGGTGTACTTTCATATTTTATGTACAGTATATAATATATATTTTTTGAAATTTGATATTATATGTACAGTTTATAACATATATTTGGTGAAATTTGATATTTTATGGACAGTATATAATATATATTTGGTGAAATTTGATATTTTATATACAGTATATAATATATATTTGGTGGACTTTCATATTTTATGTACAGTATATTATATATATTTGTTGAAATTTGATATTTTATGTACAGTATATAATGTATATTTGGTGAAATTTGATATTTCACATACAGTATATAATATATATTTGCTGTACTTTCATATTTTATATACAGTATATCATATATATTTTGTGAAATTTGGTATTTTATGCACAGTATATAATACATATTTAGTGTACTTTCATGTTTTATGTACAGTATATAGTATATATTAGGTGAAATTTGATGTTTTATATACAGTATATAATATATATTTCATCTACTTTCATATTTCATATACAGTATAAAATAAATTTGGTGTACTTTCATATTTTATGTACAGCATATAATATATATTTGGTGTACTTTCATATTTTATGTACAGTAGATAATATATATTTGGTGTACTTTCATATTTTATATACAGTATACAATATATATTTGGTGAAATTTTATATTTTATGTACAGTATATAATATATATTTGGTGAAATTTGATATTTTATGTACAGTATATAATATATTTTTGGTGTACTTTCATATTTTATGTACAGTATATAATATATATTTTGTGAAATTTGATATTATATATACAGTATATAATATATATTTGGTGAAATTTGATATTTTATGGACAGTATATAATATATATTTGGTGAAATTTGATATTTTATTTACAGCATATAATATATATTTGGTGTACTTTCATCTTTTATGTACAGTATGTAATATATATTTTTTGAAATTTGATATTATACGTACAGTATATAATATATATTTCGTGAAATTTGATATTTTATGGACAGTATATAATATATATTTGGTGAAATTTGATATTTTATGTACAGTATATAATATGTATTTGCTGTATTTTCATATTTTATGTATAGTATATAATATACATTTGGTGAAATTTGATATTTTATATACAGTATATCAAATATATTTGGTGAAATTTGATATTTTATGTACAGTATGTTATACATATTTGGTGTACTTTCATAATTTATGTAAAATATATATTATATATTTGGTTAAATTTGATATTTTGTGTACAGTATCTAATATGCATTTGGTGTACTTTCATATTTTATTTACAGTATATAATATATATTTGCTCTACTTTGATATTTTATGTAGAGTATATAATATATATTTGGTGTACTTTCATATTTTATGTACAGTAGATAACATATTTTTTGGGTACTTTCATATTTTATGTACAGTATACAATATATATTTGGTGAAAGTTGATATTTTCAGTACAGTATATAATATATATTTGGTGAATTTTGATATTTTATGTACAGTATATAATATATTTTTGGTGTACTTTCATATTTTATGTACAGTATAAAATATATATTTTTTGAAATTTGATATTATATGTACAGTTTATAACATATATTTGGTGAAATTTGATATTTTATGGACAGTATATAATATATATTTGGTGAAATTTGATATTTTATATACAGTATATAATATATATTTGGTGGACTTTCATATTTTATGTACAGTATATTATATATATTTGTTGTAATTTGATATTTTATGTACAGTATATAATGTATGTTTGGTGAAATTTGATATTTCACATACAGTATATAATATATATTTGCTGTACTTTCATATTTTATATACAGTATATCATATATATTTTGTGAAATTTGATATTTTATGCACAGTATATAATACATATTTAGTGTACTTTCATGTTTTATGTACAGTATATAGTATATATTAGGTGAAATTTGATGTTTTATATACAGTATATAATATATATTTCATCTACTTTCATATTTCATATACAGTATAAAATAAATTTGGTGTACTTTCATATTTTATGTACAGCATATAATATATATTTGGTGTACTTTCATATTTTATGTACAGTAGATAACATATTTTTTGGGTACTTTCATATTTTATGTACAGTATACAATATATATTTGGTGAAAGTTGATATTTTCTGTACAGTATATAATATATATTTGGTGAATTTTGATATTTTATGTACAGTATATAATATATTTTTCGTGTACTTTCATATTTTATGTACAGTATATAATATATATTTTTTGAAATTTGATATTATATGTACAGTTTATAACATATATTTGGTGAAATTTGATATTTTATGGACAGTATATAATATATATTTGGTGAAATTTGATATTTTATATACAGTATATAATATATATTTGGTGGACTTTCATATTTTATGTACAGTATATTATATATATTTGTTGAAATTTGATATTTTATGTACAGTATATAATGTATATTTGGTGAAATTTGATATTTCACATACAGTATATAATATATATTTGCTGTACTTTCATATTTTATATACAGTATATCATATATATTTTGTGAAATTTGGTATTTTATGCACAGTATATAATACATATTTAGTGTACTTTCATGTTTTATGTACAGTATATAGTATATATTAGGTGAAATTTGATGTTTTATATACAGTATATAATATATATTTCATCTACTTTCATATTTCATATACAGTATAAAATAAATTTGGTGTACTTTCATATTTTATGTACAGCATATAATATATATTTGGTGTACTTTCATATTTTATGTACAGTAGATAATATATATTTGGTGTACTTTCATATTTTATATACAGTATACAATATATATTTGGTGAAATTTTATATTTTATGTACAGTATATAATATATATTTGGTGAAATTTGATATTTTATGTACAGTATATAATATATTTTTGGTGTACTTTCATATTTTATGTACAGTATATAATATATATTTTGTGAAATTTGATATTATATGTACAGTTTATAACATATATTTGGTGAAATTTGATATTTTATGGACAGTATATAATATATATTTGGTGAAATTTGATATTTTATGTACGGTATATAATATATATTTGGTGAAATTTGATATTATATGTACAGTATATAATATATATTTGCTGTGTTTTCATATTTTATGTATAGTGTATAATGCACATTTGGTGAAATTTGATATTTTATATACAGTATATCAAATATATTTGGTGAAATTTGATATTTTATGTACAGTATGTTATACATATTTGGTGTACTTTCATAATTTATGTAAAATATATATTATATATTTGGTTAAATTTGATATTTTGTGTACAGTATCTAATATGCATTTGGTGTACTTTCATATTTTATTTACAGTATATAATATATATTTGCTCTACTTTCATATTTTATGTAGAGTATACAATATATCTTTGGTGTACTTTCATATTTTATGTACAATAGATAACATATTTTTTGGGTACTTTCATATTTTATGTACAGTATACAATATATATTTGGTGAAAGTTGATATTTTCAGTACAGTATATAATATATATTTGGTGAATTTTGATATTTTATGTACAGTATATAATATATTTTTGGTGTACTTTCATATTTTATGTACAGTGTATAATATATTTTTGGTGTACTTTCATATTTTATGTACAGTATATAATATATATTTTTTGAAATTTGATATTATATGTACAGTTTATAACATATATTTGGTGAAATTTGATATTTTATGGACAGTATATAATATATATTTGGTGAAATTTGATATTTTATATACAGTATATAATATATATTTGGTGGACTTTCATATTTTATGTACAGTATATTACATATATTTGTTGAAATTTGATATTTTATGTACAGTATATAATGTATATTTGGTGAAATTTGATATTTCACATACAGTATATAATATATATTTGCTGTACTTTCATATTTTATATACAGTATATCATATATATTTTGTGAAATTTGGTATTTTATGCACAGTATATAATACATATTTAGTGTACTTTCATGTTTTATGTACAGTATATAGTATATATTAGGTGAAATTTGATGTTTTATATACAGTATATAATATATATTTCATCTACTTTCATATTTCATATACAGTATAAAATAAATTTGGTGTACTTTCATATTTTATGTACAGCATATAATATATATTTGGTGTACTTTCATATTTTATGTACAGTAGATAATATATATTTGGTGTACTTTCATATTTTATATACAGTATACAATATATATTTGGTGAAATTTTATATTTTATGTACAGTATATAATATATATTTGGTGAAATTTGATATTTTATGTACAGTATATAATATATTTTTGGTGTACTTTCATATTTTATGTACAGTATATAATATATATTTTGTGAAATTTGATATTATATATACAGTATATAATATATATTTGGTGAAATTTGATATTTTATGGACAGTATATAATATATATTTGGTGAAATTTGATATTTTATTTACAGCATATAATATATATTTGGTGTACTTTCATCTTTTATGTACAGTATGTAATATATATTTTTTGAAATTTGATATTATACGTACAGTATATAATATATATTTCGTGAAATTTGATATTTTATGGACAGTATATAATATATATTTGGTGAAATTTGATATTTTATGTACAGTATATAATATGTATTTGCTGTATTTTCATATTTTATGTATAGTATATAATATACATTTGGTGAAATTTGATATTTTATATACAGTATATCAAATATATTTGGTGAAATTTGATATTTTATGTACAGTATGTTATACATATTTGGTGTACTTTCATAATTTATGTACAATATATATTATATATTTGGTTAAATTTGATATTTTGTGTACAGTATCTAATATGCATTTGGTGTACTTTCATATTTTATTTACAGTATATAATATATATTTGCTCTACTTTGATATTTTATGTAGAGTATATAATATATATTTGGTGTACTTTCATATTTTATGTACAGTAGATAACATATTTTTTGGGTACTTTCATATTTTATGTACAGTATACAATATATATTTGGTGAAAGTTCATATTTTCAGTACAGTATATAATATATATTTGGTGAATTTTGATATTTTATGTACAGTATATAATATATTTTTGGTGTACTTTCATATTTTATGTACAGTATATAATATATATTTTTTGAAATTTGATATTATATGTACAGTTTATAACATATATTTGGTGAAATTTGATATTTTATGGACAGTATATAATATATATTTGGTGAAATTTGATATTTTATATACAGTATATAATATATATTTGGTGGACTTTCATATTTTATGTACAGTATATTATATATATTTGTTGTAATTTGATATTTTATGTACAGTATATAATGTATGTTTGGTGAAATTTGATATTTCACATACAGTATATAATATATATTTGCTGTACTTTCATATTTTATATACAGTATATCATATATATTTTGTGAAATTTGGTATTTTATGCACAGTATATAATACATATTTAGTGTACTTTCATGTTTTATGTACAGTATATAGTATATATTAGGTGAAATTTGATGTTTTATATACAGTATATAATATATATTTCATCTACTTTCATATTTCATATACAGTATAAAATAAATTTGGTGTACTTTCATATTTTATGTACAGCATATAATATATATTTGGTGTACTTTCATATTTTATGTACAGTAGATAATATATATTTGGTGTACTTTCATATTTTATATACAGTATACAATATATATTTGGTGAAATTTTATATTTTATGTACAGTATATAGTATATATTTGGTGAAATTTGATATTTTATGTACAGTATATAATATATTTTTGGTGTACTTTCATATTTTATGTACAGTATATAATATATATTTTGTGAAATTTGATATTATATGTACAGTTTATAACATATATTTGGTGAAATTTGATATTTTATGGACAGTATATAATATATATTTGGTGAAATTTGATATTTTATGTACGGTATATAATATATATTTGGTGAAATTTGATATTATATGTACAGTATATAATATATATTTGCTGTGTTTTCATATTTTATGTATAGTGTATAATGCACATTTGGTGAAATTTGATATTTTATATACAGTATATCAAATATATTTGGTGAAATTTGATATTTTATGTACAGTATGTTATACATATTTGGTGTACTTTCATAATTTATGTAAAATATATATTATATATTTGGTTAAATTTGATATTTTGTGTACAGTATCTAATATGCATTTGGTGTACTTTCATATTTTATTTACAGTATATAATATATATTTGCTCTACTTTCATATTTTATGTAGAGTATACAATATATCTTTGGTGTACTTTCATATTTTATGTACAATAGATAACATATTTTTTGGGTACTTTCATATTTTATGTACAGTATACAATATATATTTGGTGAAAGTTGATATTTTCAGTACAGTATATAATATATATTTGGTGAATTTTGATATTTTATGTACAGTATATAATATATTTTTGGTGTACTTTCATATTTTATGTACAGTGTATAATATATTTTTGGTGTACTTTCATATTTTATGTACAGTATATAATATATATTTTTTGAAATTTGATATTATATGTACAGTTTATAACATATATTTGGTGAAATTTGATATTTTATGGACAGTATATAATATATATTTGGTGAAATTTGATATTTTATATACAGTATATAATATATATTTGGTGGACTTTCATATTTTATGTACAGTATATTACATATATTTGTTGAAATTTGATATTTTATGTACAGTATATAATGTATATTTGGTGAAATTTGATATTTCACATACAGTATATAATATATATTTGCTGTACTTTCATATTTTATATACAGTATATCATATATATTTTGTGAAATTTGGTATTTTATGCACAGTATATAATACATATTTAGTGTACTTTCATGTTTTATGTACAGTATATAGTATATATTAGGTGAAATTTGATGTTTTATATACAGTATATAATATATATTTCATCTACTTTCATATTTCATATACAGTATAAAATAAATTTGGTGTACTTTCATATTTTATGTACAGCATATAATATATATTTGGTGTACTTTCATATTTTATGTACAGTAGATAATATATATTTGGTGTACTTTCATATTTTATATACAGTATACAATATATATTTGGTGAAATTTTATATTTTATGTACAGTATATAATATATATTTGGTGAAATTTGATATTTTATGTACAGTATATAATATATTTTTGGTGTACTTTCATATTTTATGTACAGTATATAATATATATTTTGTGAAATTTGATATTATATATACAGTATATAATATATATTTGGTGAAATTTGATATTTTATGGACAGTATATAATATATATTTGGTGAAATTTGATATTTTATTTACAGCATATAATATATATTTGGTGTACTTTCATCTTTTATGTACAGTATGTAATATATATTTTTTGAAATTTGATATTATACGTACAGTATATAATATATATTTCGTGAAATTTGATATTTTATGGACAGTATATAATATATATTTGGTGAAATTTGATATTTTATGTACAGTATATAATATGTATTTGCTGTATTTTCATATTTTATGTATAGTATATAATATACATTTGGTGAAATTTGATATTTTATATACAGTATATCAAATATATTTGGTGAAATTTGATATTTTATGTACAGTATGTTATACATATTTGGTGTACTTTCATAATTTATGTACAATATATATTATATATTTGGTTAAATTTGATATTTTGTGTACAGTATCTAATATGCATTTGGTGTACTTTCATATTTTATTTACAGTATATAATATATATTTGCTCTACTTTGATATTTTATGTAGAGTATATAATATATATTTGGTGTACTTTCATATTTTATGTACAGTAGATAACATATTTTTTGGGTACTTTCATATTTTATGTACAGTATACAATATATATTTGGTGAAAGTTCATATTTTCAGTACAGTATATAATATATATTTGGTGAATTTTGATATTTTATGTACAGTATATAATATATTTTTGGTGTACTTTCATATTTTATGTACAGTATATAATATATATTTTTTGAAATTTGATATTATATGTACAGTTTATAACATATATTTGGTGAAATTTGATATTTTATGGACAGTATATAATATATATTTGGTGAAATTTGATATTTTATATACAGTATATAATATATATTTGGTGGACTTTCATATTTTATGTACAGTATATTATATATATTTGTTGTAATTTGATATTTTATGTACAGTATATAATGTATGTTTGGTGAAATTTGATATTTCACATACAGTATATAATATATATTTGCTGTACTTTCATATTTTATATACAGTATATCATATATATTTTGTGAAATTTGGTATTTTATGCACAGTATATAATACATATTTAGTGTACTTTCATGTTTTATGTACAGTATATAGTATATATTAGGTGAAATTTGATGTTTTATATACAGTATATAATATATATTTCATCTACTTTCATATTTCATATACAGTATAAAATAAATTTGGTGTACTTTCATATTTTATGTACAGCATATAATATATATTTGGTGTACTTTCATATTTTATGTACAGTAGATAATATATATTTGGTGTACTTTCATATTTTATATACAGTATACAATATATATTTGGTGAAATTTTATATTTTATGTACAGTATATAGTATATATTTGGTGAAATTTGATATTTTATGTACAGTATATAATATATTTTTGGTGTACTTTCATATTTTATGTACAGTATATAATATATATTTTGTGAAATTTGATATTATATGTACAGTTTATAACATATATTTGGTGAAATTTGATATTTTATGGACAGTATATAATATATATTTGGTGAAATTTGATATTTTATGTACGGTATATAATATATATTTGGTGAAATTTGATATTATATGTACAGTATATAATATATATTTGCTGTGTTTTCATATTTTATGTATAGTGTATAATGCACATTTGGTGAAATTTGATATTTTATATACAGTATATCAAATATATTTGGTGAAATTTGATATTTTATGTACAGTATGTTATACATATTTGGTGTACTTTCATAATTTATGTAAAATATATATTATATATTTGGTTAAATTTGATATTTTGTGTACAGTATCTAATATGCATTTGGTGTACTTTCATATTTTATTTACAGTATATAATATATATTTGCTCTACTTTCATATTTTATGTAGAGTATACAATATATCTTTGGTGTACTTTCATATTTTATGTACAATAGATAACATATTTTTTGGGTACTTTCATATTTTATGTACAGTATACAATATATATTTGGTGAAAGTTGATATTTTCAGTACAGTATATAATATATATTTGGTGAATTTTGATATTTTATGTACAGTATATAATATATTTTTGGTGTACTTTCATATTTTATGTACAGTATATAATATATTTTTGGTGTACTTTCATATTTTATGTACAGTATATAATATATATTTTTTGAAATTTGATATTATATGTACAGTTTATAACATATATTTGGTGAAATTTGATATTTTATGGACAGTATATAATATATATTTGGTGAAATTTGATATTTTATATACAGTATATAATATATATTTGGTGGACTTTCATATTTTATGTACAGTATATTATATATATTTGTTGAAATTTGATATTTTATGTACAGTATATAATGTATATTTGGTGAAATTTGATATTTCACATACAGTATATAATATATATTTGCTGTACTTTCATATTTTATATACAGTATATCATATATATTTTGTGAAATTTGGTATTTTATGCACAGTACATAATACATATTTAGTGTACTTTCATGTTTTATGTACAGTATATAGTATATATTAGGTGAAATTTGATGTTTTATATACAGTATATAATATATATTTCATCTACTTTCATATTTCATATACAGTATAAAATAAATTTGGTGTACTTTCATATTTTATGTACAGAATATAATATATATTAGGTGTACTTTCATATTTTATGTACAGTAGATAATATATATTTGGTGTACTTTCATATTTTATATACAGTATACAATATATATTTGGTGAAATTTTATATTTTATGTACAGTATATAATATATATTTGGTGAAATTTGATATTTTATGTACAGTATATAATATATTTTTGGTGTACTTTCATATTTTATGTACAGTATATAATATATATTTTGTGAAATTTGATATTATATATACAGTATATAATATATATTTGGTGAAATTTGATATTTTATGGACAGTATATAATATATATTTGGTGAAATTTGATATTTTATTTACAGCATATAATATATATTTGGTGTACTTTCATCTTTTATGTACAGTATGTAATATATATTTTTTGAAATTTGATATTATACGTACAGTATATAATATATATTTCGTGAAATTTGATATTTTATGGACAGTATATAATATATATTTGGTGAAATTTGATATTTTATGTACAGTATATAATATGTATTTGCTGTATTTTCATATTTTATGTATAGTATATAATATACATTTGGTGAAATTTGATATTTTATATACAGTATATCAAATATATTTGGTGAAATTTGATATTTTATGTACAGTATGTTATACATATTTGGTGTACTTTCATAATTTATGTACAATATATATTATATATTTGGTTAAATTTGATATTTTGTGTACAGTATCTAATATGCATTTGGTGTACTTTCATATTTTATTTACAGTATATAATATATATTTGCTCTACTTTGATATTTTATGTAGAGTATATAATATATATTTGGTGTACTTTCATATTTTATGTACAGTAGATAACATATTTTTTGGGTACTTTCATATTTTATGTACAGTATACAATATATATTTGGTGAAAGTTCATATTTTCAGTACAGTATATAATATATATTTGGTGAATTTTGATATTTTATGTACAGTATATAATATATTTTTGGTGTACTTTCATATTTTATGTACAGTATATAATATATATTTTTTGAAATTTGATATTATATGTACAGTTTATAACATATATTTGGTGAAATTTGATATTTTATGGACAGTATATAATATATATTTGGTGAAATTTGATATTTTATATACAGTATATAATATATATTTGGTGGACTTTCATATTTTATGTACAGTATATTATATATATTTGTTGTAATTTGATATTTTATGTACAGTATATAATGTATGTTTGGTGAAATTTGATATTTCACATACAGTATATAATATATATTTGCTGTACTTTCATATTTTATATACAGTATATCATATATATTTTGTGAAATTTGGTATTTTATGCACAGTATGTAATACATATTTAGTGTACTTTCATGTTTTATGTACAGTATATAGTATATATTAGGTGAAATTTGATGTTTTATATACAGTATATAATATATATTTCATCTACTTTCATATTTCATATACAGTATAAAATAAATTTGGTGTACTTTCATATTTTATGTACAGCATATAATATATATTTGGTGTACTTTCATATTTTATGTACAATAGATAACATATTTTTTGGGTACTTTCATATTTTATGTACAGTATACAATATATATTTGGTGAAAGTTGATATTTTCTGTACAGTATATAATATATATTTGGTGAATTTTGATATTTTATGTACAGTATATAATATATTTTTCGTGTACTTTCATATTTTATGTACAGTATATAATATATATTTTTTGAAATTTGATATTATATGTACAGTTTATAACATATATTTGGTGAAATTTGATATTTTATGGACAGTATATAATATATATTTGGTGAAATTTGATATTTTATATACAGTCTATAATATATATTTGGTGGACTTTCATATTTTATGTACAGTATATTATATATATTTGTTGAAATTTGATATTTAATGTACAGTATATAATGTATATTTGGTGAAATTTGATATTTCACATACAGTATATAATATATATTTGCTGTACTTTCATATTTTATATACAGTATATCATATATATTTTGTGAAATTTGGTATTTTATGCACAGTATATAATACATATTTAGTGTACTTTCATGTTTTATGTACAGTATATAGTATATATTAGGTGAAATTTGATGTTTTATATACAGTATATAATATATATTTCATCTACTTTCATATTTCATATACAGTATAAAATAAATTTGGTGTACTTTCATATTTTATGTACAGCATATAATATATATTTGGTGTACTTTCATATTTTATGTACAGTAGATAATATATATTTGGTGTACTTTCATATTTTATATACAGTATACAATATATATTTGGTGAAATTTTATATTTTATGTACAGTATATAGTATATATTTGGTGAAATTTGATATTTTATGTACAGTATATAATATATTTTTGGTGTACTTTCATATTTTATGTACAGTATATAATATATATTTTTTGAAATTTGATATTATATGTACAGTTTATAACATATATTTGGTGAAATTTGATATTTTATGGACAGTATATAATATATATTTGGTGAAATTTGATATTTTATGTACGGTATATAATATATATTTGGTGAAATTTGATATTATATGTACAGTATATAATATATATTTGCTGTGTTTTCATATTTTATGTATAGTGTATAATGCACATTTGGTGAAATTTGATATTTTATATACAGTATATCAAATATATTTGGTGAAATTTGATATTTTATGTACAGTATGTTATACATATTTGGTGTACTTTCATAATTTATGTAAAATATATATTATATATTTGGTTAAATTTGATATTTTGTGTACAGTATCTAATATGCATTTGGTGTACTTTCATATTTTATTTACAGTATATAATATATATTTGCTCTACTTTCATATTTTATGTAGAGTATACAATATATCTTTGGTGTACTTTCATATTTTATGTACAATAGATAACATATTTTTTGGGTACTTTCATATTTTATGTACAGTATACAATATATATTTGGTGAAAGTTGATATTTTCAGTACAGTATATAATATATATTTGGTGAATTTTGATATTTTATGTACAGTATATAATATATTTTTGGTGTACTTTCATATTTTATGTACAGTATATAATATATTTTTGGTGTACTTTCATATTTTATGTACAGTATATAATATATATTTTTTGAAATTTGATATTATATGTACAGTTTATAACATATATTTGGTGAAATTTGATATTTTATGGACAGTATATAATATATATTTGGTGAAATTTGATATTTTATATACAGTATATAATATATATTTGGTGGACTTTCATATTTTATGTACAGTATATTATATATATTTGTTGAAATTTGATATTTTATGTACAGTATATAATGTATATTTGGTGAAATTTGATATTTCACATACAGTATATAATATATATTTGCTGTACTTTCATATTTTATATACAGTATATCATATATATTTTGTGAAATTTGGTATTTTATGCACAGTACATAATACATATTTAGTGTACTTTCATGTTTTATGTACAGTATATAGTATATATTAGGTGAAATTTGATGTTTTATATACAGTATATAATATATATTTCATCTACTTTCATATTTCATATACAGTATAAAATAAATTTGGTGTACTTTCATATTTTATGTACAGAATATAATATATATTAGGTGTACTTTCATATTTTATGTACAGTAGATAATATATATTTGGTGTACTTTCATATTTTATATACAGTATACAATATATATTTGGTGAAATTTTATATTTTATGTACAGTATATAATATATATTTGGTGAAATTTGATATTTTATGTACAGTATATAATATATTTTTGGTGTACTTTCATATTTTATGTACAGTATATAATATATATTTTGTGAAATTTGATATTATATATACAGTATATAATATATATTTGGTGAAATTTGATATTTTATGGACAGTATATAATATATATTTGGTGAAATTTGATATTTTATTTACAGCATATAATATATATTTGGTGTACTTTCATCTTTTATGTACAGTATGTAATATATATTTTTTGAAATTTGATATTATACGTACAGTATATAATATATATTTCGTGAAATTTGATATTTTATGGACAGTATATAATATATATTTGGTGAAATTTGATATTTTATGTACAGTATATAATATGTATTTGCTGTATTTTCATATTTTATGTATAGTATATAATATACATTTGGTGAAATTTGATATTTCATATACAGTATATCAAATATATTTGGTGAAATTTGATATTTTATGTACAGTATGTTATACATATTTGGTGTACTTTCATAATTTATGTACAATATATATTATATATTTGGTTAAATTTGATATTTTGTGTACAGTATCTAATATGCATTTGGTGTACTTTCATATTTTATTTACAGTATATAATATATATTTGCTCTACTTTGATATTTTATGTAGAGTATATAATATATATTTGGTGTACTTTCATATTTTATGTACAGTAGATAACATATTTTTTGGGTACTTTCATATTTTATGTACAGTATACAATATATATTTGGTGAAAGTTCATATTTTCAGTACAGTATATAATATATATTTGGTGAATTTTGATATTTTATGTACAGTATATAATATATTTTTGGTGTACTTTCATATTTTATGTACAGTATATAATATATATTTTTTGAAATTTGATATTATATGTACAGTTTATAACATATATTTGGTGAAATTTGATATTTTATGGACAGTATATAATATATATTTGGTGAAATTTGATATTTTATATACAGTATATAATATATATTTGGTGGACTTTCATATTTTATGTACAGTATATTATATATATTTGTTGTAATTTGATATTTTATGTACAGTATATAATGTATGTTTGGTGAAATTTGATATTTCACATACAGTATATAATATATATTTGCTGTACTTTCATATTTTATATACAGTATATCATATATATTTTGTGAAATTTGGTATTTTATGCACAGTATATAATACATATTTAGTGTACTTTCATGTTTTATGTACAGTATATAGTATATATTAGGTGAAATTTGATGTTTTATATACAGTATATAATATATATTTCATCTACTTTCATATTTCATATACAGTATAAAATAAATTTGGTGTACTTTCATATTTTATGTACAGCATATAATATATATTTGGTGTACTTTCATATTTTATGTACAATAGATAACATATTTTTTGGGTACTTTCATATTTTATGTACAGTATACAATATATATTTGGTGAAAGTTGATATTTTCTGTACAGTATATAATATATATTTGGTGAATTTTGATATTTTATGTACAGTATATAATATATTTTTCGTGTACTTTCATATTTTATGTACAGTATATAATATATATTTTTTGAAATTTGATATTATATGTACAGTTTATAACATATATTTGGTGAAATTTGATATTTTATGGACAGTATATAATATATATTTGGTGAAATTTGATATTTTATATACAGTCTATAATATATATTTGGTGGACTTTCATATTTTATGTACAGTATATTATATATATTTGTTGAAATTTGATATTTAATGTACAGTATATAATGTATATTTGGTGAAATTTGATATTTCACATACAGTATATAATATATATTTGCTGTACTTTCATATTTTATATACAGTATATCATATATATTTTGTGAAATTTGGTATTTTATGCACAGTATATAATACATATTTAGTGTACTTTCATGTTTTATGTACAGTATATAGTATATATTAGGTGAAATTTGATGTTTTATATACAGTATATAATATATATTTCATCTACTTTCATATTTCATATACAGTATAAAATAAATTTGGTGTACTTTCATATTTTATGTACAGCATATAATATATATTTGGTGTACTTTCATATTTTATGTACAGTAGATAATATATATTTGGTGTACTTTCATATTTTATATACAGTATACAATATATATTTGGTGAAATTTTATATTTTATGTACAGTATATAGTATATATTTGGTGAAATTTGATATTTTATGTACAGTATATAATATATTTTTGGTGTACTTTCATATTTTATGTACAGTATATAATATATATTTTGTGAAATTTGATATTATATGTACAGTTTATAACATATATTTGGTGAAATTTGATATTTTATGGACAGTATATAATATATATTTGGTGAAATTTGATATTTTATGTACGGTATATAATATATATTTGGTGAAATTTGATATTATATGTACAGTATATAATATATATTTGCTGTGTTTTCATATTTTATGTATAGTGTATAATGCACATTTGGTGAAATTTGATATTTTATATACAGTATATCAAATATATTTGGTGAAATTTGATATTTTATGTACAGTATGTTATACATATTTGGTGTACTTTCATAATTTATGTAAAATATATATTATATATTTGGTTAAATTTGATATTTTGTGTACAGTATCTAATATGCATTTGGTGTACTTTCATATTTTATTTACAGTATATAATATATATTTGCTCTACTTTCATATTTTATGTAGAGTATACAATATATCTTTGGTGTACTTTCATATTTTATGTACAATAGATAACATATTTTTTGGGTACTTTCATATTTTATGTACAGTATACAATATATATTTGGTGAAAGTTGATATTTTCAGTACAGTATATAATATATATTTGGTGAATTTTGATATTTTATGTACAGTATATAATATATTTTTGGTGTACTTTCATATTTTATGTACAGTATATAATATATTTTTGGTGTACTTTCATATTTTATGTACAGTATATAATATATATTTTTTGAAATTTGATATTATATGTACAGTTTATAACATATATTTGGTGAAATTTGATATTTTATGGACAGTATATAATATATATTTGGTGAAATTTGATATTTTATATACAGTATATAATATATATTTGGTGGACTTTCATATTTTATGTACAGTATATTATATATATTTGTTGAAATTTGATATTTTATGTACAGTATATAATGTATATTTGGTGAAATTTGATATTTCACATACAGTATATAATATATATTTGCTGTACTTTCATATTTTATATACAGTATATCATATATATTTTGTGAAATTTGGTATTTTATGCACAGTACATAATACATATTTAGTGTACTTTCATGTTTTATGTACAGTATATAGTATATATTAGGTGAAATTTGATGTTTTATATACAGTATATAATATATATTTCATCTACTTTCATATTTCATATACAGTATAAAATAAATTTGGTGTACTTTCATATTTTATGTACAGAATATAATATATATTAGGTGTACTTTCATATTTTATGTACAGTAGATAATATATATTTGGTGTACTTTCATATTTTATATACAGTATACAATATATATTTGGTGAAATTTTATATTTTATGTACAGTATATAATATATATTTGGTGAAATTTGATATTTTATGTACAGTATATAATATATTTTTGGTGTACTTTCATATTTTATGTACAGTATATAATATATATTTTGTGAAATTTGATATTATATATACAGTATATAATATATATTTGGTGAAATTTGATATTTTATGGACAGTATATAATATATATTTGGTGAAATTTGATATTTTATTTACAGCATATAATATATATTTGGTGTACTTTCATCTTTTATGTACAGTATGTAATATATATTTTTTGAAATTTGATATTATACGTACAGTATATAATATATATTTTGTGAAATTTGATATTTTATGGACAGTATATAATATATATTTGGTGAAATTTGATATTTTATGTACAGTATATAATATGTATTTGCTGTATTTTCATATTTTATGTATAGTATATAATATACATTTGGTGAAATTTGATATTTTATATACAGTATATCAAATATATTTGGTGAAATTTGATATTTTATGTACAGTATGTTATACATATTTGGTGTACTTTCATAATTTATATAAAATATATATTATATATTTGGTTAAATTTGATATTTTGTGTACAGTATCTAATATGCATTTGGTGTACTTTCATATTTTATTTACAGTATATAATATATATTTGCTCTACTTTGATATTTTATGTAGAGTATATAATATATATTTGGTGTACTTTCATATTTTATGTACAGTAGATAACATATTTTTTGGGTACTTTCATATTTTATGTACAGTATACAATATATATTTGGTGAAAGTTGATATTTTCAGTACAGTATATAATATATATTTGGTGAATTTTGATATTTTATGTACAGTATATAATATATTTTTGGTGTACTTTCATATTTTATGTACAGTATATAATATATTTTTGGTGTACTTTCATATTTTATGTACAGTATATAATATATATTTTTTGAAATTTGATATTATATGTACAGTTTATAACATATATTTGGTGAAATTTGATATTTTATGGACAGTATATAATATATATTTGGTGAAATTTGATATTTTATATACAGTATATAATATATATTTGGTGGACTTTCATAATTTATGTACAGTATATTATATATATTTGTTGAAATTTGATATTTTATGTACAGTATATAATGTATATTTGGTGAAATTTGATATTTCACATACAGTATATAATATATATTTGCTGTACTTTCATATTTTATATACAGTACATCATATATATTTTGTGAAATTTGGTATTTTATGCACAGTATATAATACATATTTAGTGTACTTTCATGTTTTATGTACAGTATATAGTATATATTAGGTGAAATTTGATGTTTTATATACAGTATATAATATATATTTCATCTACTTTCATATTTCATAAACAGTATAAAATAAATTTGGTGTACTTTCATATTTTATGTACAGCATATAATATATATTTGGTGTACTTTCATATTTTATGTACAGTAGATAATATATATTTGGTGTACTTTCATATTTTATATACAGTATACAATATATATTTGGTGAAATTTTATATTTTATGTACAGTATATAATATATATTTGGTGAAATTTGATATTTTATGTACAGTATATAATATATTTTTGGTGTACTTTCATATTTTATGTACAGTATATAATATATATTTTTTGAAATTTGATATTATATGTACAGTTTATAACATATATTTGGTGAAATTTGATATTTTATGGACAGTATATAATATATATTTCGTGAAATTTGATATTTTATGGACAGTATATAATATATATTTGGTGAAATTTGATATTTTATGTACAGTATATAATATATATTTGCTGTATTTTCATATTTTATGTATAGTGTATAATGCACATTTGGTGAAATTTGATATTTTATATACAGTATATCAAATATATTTGGTGAAATTTGATATTTTATGTACAGTATGTTATACATATTTGGTGTACTTTCATAATTTATGTAAAATATATATTATATATTTGGTTAAATTTGATATTTTGTGTACAGTATCTAATATGCATTTGGTGTACTTTCATATTTTATTTACAGTATATAATATATATTTGCTCTACTTTGATATTTTATGTAGAGTATATAATATATATTTGGTGTACTTTCATATTTTATGTACAGTATACAATATATATTTGGTGAAAGTTGATATTTTCAGTACAGTATATAATATATATTTGGTGAATTTTGATATTTTATGTACAGTATATAATATATTTTTGGTGTACTTTCATATTTTATGTACAGTATATAATATATTTTTGGTGTACTTTCATATTTTATGTACAGTATATAATATATATTTTTTGAAATTTGATATTATATGTACAGTTTATAACATATATTTGGTGAAATTTGATATTTTATGGACAGTATATAATATATATTTGGTGAAATTTGATATTTTATATACAGTATATAATATATATTTGGTGGACTTTCATATTTTATGTACAGTATATTAAATATATTTGTTGAAATTTGATATTTTATGTACAGTATATAATGTATATTTGGTGAAATTTGATATTTCACATACAGTATATAATATATATTTGCTGTACTTTCATATTTTATATACAGTATATCATATATATTTTGTGAAATTTGGTATTTTATGCACAGTATATAATACATATTTAGTGTACTTTCATGTTTTATGTACAGTATATAGTATATATTAGGTGAAATTTGATGTTTTATATACAGTATATAATATATATTTCATCTACTTTCATATTTCATATACAGTATAAAATAAATTTGGTGTACTTTCATATTTTATGTACAGCATATAATATATATTTGGTGTACTTTCATATTTTATGTACAGTAGATAATATATATTTGGTGTACTTTCATATTTTATATACAGTATACAATATATATTTGGTGAAATTTTATATTTTATGTACAGTATATAATATATATTTGGTGAAATTTGATATTTTATGTACAGTATATAATATATTTTTGGTGTACTTTCATATTTTATGTACAGTATATAATATATATTTTGTGAAATTTGATATTATATATACAGTATATAATATATATTTGGTGAAATTTGATATTTTATGGACAGTATATAATATATATTTGGTGAAATTTGATATTTTATTTACAGCATATAATATATATTTGGTGTACTTTCATCTTTTATGTACAGTATGTAATATATATTTTTTGAAATTTGATATTATACGTACAGTATATAATATATATTTCGTGAAATTTGATATTTTATGGACAGTATATAATATATATTTGGTGAAATTTGATATTTTATGTACAGTATATAATATGTATTTGCTGTGTTTTCATATTTTATGTATAGTATATAATATACATTTGGTGAAATTTGATATTTTATATACAGTATATCAAATATATTTGGTGAAATTTGATATTTTATGTACAGTATGTTATACATATTTGGTGTACTTTCATAATTTATGTACAATATATATTATATATTTGGTTAAATTTGATATTTTGTGTACAGTATCTAATATGCATTTGGTGTACTTTCATATTTTATTTACAGTATATAATATATATTTGCTCTACTTTGATATTTTATGTAGAGTATATAATATATATTTGGTGTACTTTCATATTTTATGTACAGTAGATAACATATTTTTTGGGTACTTTCATATTTTATGTACAGTATACAATATATATTTGGTGAAAGTTGATATTTTCAGTACAGTATATAATATATATTTGGTGAATTTTGATATTTTATGTACAGTATATAATATATTTTTGGTGTACTTTCATATTTTATGTACAGTATATAATATATTTTTGGTGTACTTTCATATTTTATGTACAGTATATAATATATATTTTTTGAAATTTGATATTATATGTACAGTTTATAACATATATTTGGTGAAATTTGATATTTTATGGACAGTATATAATATATATTTGGTGAAATTTGATATTTTATATACAGTATATAATATATATTTGGTGGACTTTCATATTTTATGTACAGTATATTATATATATTTGTTGAAATTTGATATTTTATGTACAGTATTTAATGTATATTTGGTGAAATTTGATATTTCACATACAGTATATAATATATATTTGCTGTACTTTCATATTTTATATACAGTATATCATATATATTTTGTGAAATTTGGTATTTTATGCACAGTATATAATACATATTTAGTGTACTTTCATGTTTTATGTACAGTATATAGTATATATTAGGTGAAATTTGATGTTTTATATACAGTATATAATATATATTTCATCTACTTTCATATTTCATATACAGTATAAAATAAATTTGGTGTACTTTCATATTTTATGTACAGCATATAATATATATTTGGTGTACTTTCATATTTTATGTACAGTAGATAATATATATTTGGTGTACTTTCATATTTTATATACAGTATAAAATATATATTTGGTGAAATTTTATATTTTATGTACAGTATATAATATATATTTGGTGAAATTTGATATTTTATGTACAGTATATAATATATTTTTGGTGTACTTTCATATTTTATGTACAGTATATAATATATATTTTGTGAAATTTGATATTATATATACAGTATATAATATATATTTGGTGAAATTTGATATTTTATGGACAGTATATAATATATATTTGGTGAAATTTGATATTTTATTTACAGCATATAATATATATTTGGTGTACTTTCATCTTTTATGTACAGTATGTAATATATATTTTTTGAAATTTGATATTATACGTACAGTATATAATATATATTTCGTGAAATTTGATATTTTATGGACAGTATATAATATATATTTGGTGAAATTTGATATTTTATGTACAGTATATAATATGTATTTGCTGTATTTTCATATTTTATGTATAGTATATAATATACATTTGTGAAATTTGATATTTTATATACAGTATATCAAATATATTTGGTGAAATTTGATATTTTATGTACAGTATGTTATACATATTTGGTGTACTTTCATAATTTATGTACAATATATATTATATATTTGGTTAAATTTGATATTTTGTGTACAGTATCTAATATGCATTTGGTGTACTTTCATATTTTATTTACAGTATATAATATATATTTGCTCTACTTTGATATTTTATGTAGAGTATATAATATATATTTGGTGTACTTTCATATTTTATGTACAGTAGATAACATATTTTTTGGGTACTTTCATATTTTATGTACAGTATACAATATATATTTGGTGAAAGTTGATATTTTCAGTACAGTATATAATATATATTTGGTGAATGTTGATATTTTATGTACAGTATATAATATATTTTTGGTGTACTTTCATATTTTATGTACAGTATAAAATATATATTTTTTGAAATTTGATATTATATGTACAGTTTATAACATATATTTGGTGAAATTTGATATTTTATGGACAGTATATAATATATATTTGGTGAAATTTGATATTTCATATACAGTATACAATATATATTTGGTGGACTTTCATATTTTATGTACAGTATATTATATATATTTGTTGAAATTTGATATTTTATGTACAGTATATAATGTATATTTGGTGAAATTTGATATTTCACATACAGTATATAATATATATTTGCTGTACTTTCATATTTTATATACAGTATATCATATATATTTTGTGAAATTTGGTATTTTATGCACAGTATATAATACATATTTAGTGTACTTTCATGTTTTATGTACAGTATATAGTATATATTAGGTGAAATTTGATGTTTTATATACAGTATATAATATATATTTCATCTACTTTCATATTTCATATACAGTATAAAATAAATTTGGTGTACTTTCATATTTTATGTACAGCATATAATATATATTTGGTGTACTTTCATATTTTATGTACAGTAGATAATATATATTTGGTGTACTTTCATATTTTATATACAGTATACAATATATATTTGGTGAAATTTTATATTTTATGTACAGTATATAATATATATTTGGTGAAATTTGATATTTTATGTACAGTATATAATATATTTTTGGTGTACTTTCATATTTTATGTACAGTATATAATATATATTTTGTGAAATTTGATATTATATATACAGTATATAATATATATTTGGTGAAATTTGATATTTTATGGACAGTATATAATATATATTTGGTGAAATTTGATATTTTATTTACAGCATATAATATATATTTGGTGTACTTTCATCTTTTATGTACAGTATGTAATATATATTTTTTGAAATTTGATATTATACGTACAGTATATAATATATATTTCGTGAAATTTGATATTTTATGGACAGTATATAATATATATTTGGTGAAATTTGATATTTTATGTACAGTATATAATATGTATTTGCTGTGTTTTCATATTTTATGTATAGTATATAATATACATTTGGTGAAATTTGATATTTTATATACAGTATATCAAATATATTTGGTGAAATTTGATATTTTATGTACAGTATGTTATACATATTTGGTGTACTTTCATAATTTATGTACAATATATATTATATATTTGGTTAAATTTGATATTTTGTGTACAGTATCTAATATGCATTTGGTGTACTTTCATATTTTATTTACAGTATATAATATATATTTGCTCTACTTTGATATTTTATGTAGAGTATATAATATATATTTGGTGTACTTTCATATTTTATGTACAGTAGATAACATATTTTTTGGGTACTTTCATATTTTATGTACAGTATACAATATATATTTGGTGAAAGTTGATATTTTCAGTACAGTATATAATATATATTTGGTGAATTTTGATATTTTATGTACAGTATATAATATATTTTTGGTGTACTTTCATATTTTATGTACAGTATATAATATATTTTTGGTGTACTTTCATATTTTATGTACAGTATATAATATATATTTTTTGAAATTTGATATTATATGTACAGTTTATAACATATATTTGGTGAAATTTGATATTTTATGGACAGTATATAATATATATTTGGTGAAATTTGATATTTTATATACAGTATATAATATATATTTGGTGGACTTTCATATTTTATGTACAGTATATTATATATATTTGTTGAAATTTGATATTTTATGTACAGTATTTAATGTATATTTGGTGAAATTTGATATTTCACATACAGTATATAATATATATTTGCTGTACTTTCATATTTTATATACAGTATATCATATATATTTTGTGAAATTTGGTATTTTATGCACAGTATATAATACATATTTAGTGTACTTTCATGTTTTATGTACAGTATATAGTATATATTAGGTGAAATTTGATGTTTTATATACAGTATATAATATATATTTCATCTACTTTCATATTTCATATACAGTATAAAATAAATTTGGTGTACTTTCATATTTTATGTACAGCATATAATATATATTTGGTGTACTTTCATATTTTATGTACAGTAGATAATATATATTTGGTGTACTTTCATATTTTATATACAGTATAAAATATATATTTGGTGAAATTTTATATTTTATGTACAGTATATAATATATATTTGGTGAAATTTGATATTTTATGTACAGTATATAATATATTTTTGGTGTACTTTCATATTTTATGTACAGTATATAATATATATTTTGTGAAATTTGATATTATATATACAGTATATAATATATATTTGGTGAAATTTGATATTTTATGGACAGTATATAATATATATTTGGTGAAATTTGATATTTTATTTACAGCATATAATATATATTTGGTGTACTTTCATCTTTTATGTACAGTATGTAATATATATTTTTTGAAATTTGATATTATACGTACAGTATATAATATATATTTCGTGAAATTTGATATTTTATGGACAGTATATAATATATATTTGGTGAAATTTGATATTTTATGTACAGTATATAATATGTATTTGCTGTATTTTCATATTTTATGTATAGTATATAATATACATTTGTGAAATTTGATATTTTATATACAGTATATCAAATATATTTGGTGAAATTTGATATTTTATGTACAGTATGTTATACATATTTGGTGTACTTTCATAATTTATGTACAATATATATTATATATTTGGTTAAATTTGATATTTTGTGTACAGTATCTAATATGCATTTGGTGTACTTTCATATTTTATTTACAGTATATAATATATATTTGCTCTACTTTGATATTTTATGTAGAGTATATAATATATATTTGGTGTACTTTCATATTTTATGTACAGTAGATAACATATTTTTTGGGTACTTTCATATTTTATGTACAGTATACAATATATATTTGGTGAAAGTTGATATTTTCAGTACAGTATATAATATATATTTGGTGAATGTTGATATTTTATGTACAGTATATAATATATTTTTGGTGTACTTTCATATTTTATGTACAGTATAAAATATATATTTTTTGAAATTTGATATTATATGTACAGTTTATAACATATATTTGGTGAAATTTGATATTTTATGGACAGTATATAATATATATTTGGTGAAATTTGATATTTCATATACAGTATACAATATATATTTGGTGGACTTTCATATTTTATGTACAGTATATTATATATATTTGTTGTAATTTGATATTTTATGTACAGTATATAATGTATGTTTGGTGAAATTTGATATTTCACATACAGTATATAATATATATTTGCTGTACTTTCATATTTTATATACAGTATATCATATATATTTTGTGAAATTTGGTATTTTATGCACAGTATATAATACATATTTAGTGTACTTTCATGTTTTATGTACAGTATATAGTATATATTAGGTGAAATTTGATGTTTTATATACAGTATATAATATATATTTCATCTACTTTCATATTTCATATACAGTATAAAATAAATTTGGTGTACTTTCATATTTTATGTACAGCATATAATATATATTTGGTGTACTTTCATATTTTATGTACAGTAGATAACATATTTTTTGGATACTTTCATATTTTATGTACAGTATACAATATATATTTGGTGAAAGTTGATATTTTCTGTACAGTATATAATATATATTTGGTGAATTTTGATATTTTATGTACAGTATATAATATATTTTTCGTGTACTTTCATATTTTATGTACAGTATATAATATATATTTTTTGAAATTTGATATTATATGTACAGTTTATAACATATATTTGGTGAAATTTGATATTTTATGGACAGTATATAATATATATTTGGTGAAATTTGATATTTTATATACAGTATATAATATATATTTGGTGGACTTTCATATTTTATGTACAGTATATTATATATATTTGTTGAAATTTGATATTTTATGTACAGTATATAATGTATATTTGGTGAAATTTGATATTTCACATACAGTATATAATATATATTTGCTGTACTTTCATATTTTATATACAGTATATCATATATATTTTGTGAAATTTGGTATTTTATGCACAGTATATAATACATATTTAGTGTACTTTCATGTTTTATGTACAGTATATAGTATATATTAGGTGAAATTTGATGTTTTATATACAGTATATAATATATATTTCATCTACTTTCATATTTCATATACAGTATAAAATAAATTTGGTGTACTTTCATATTTTATGTACAGCATATAATATATATTTGGTGTACTTTCATATTTTATGTACAGTAGATAATATATATTTGGTGTACTTTCATATTTTATATACAGTATACAATGTATATTTGGTGAAATTTTATATTTTATGTACAGTATATAATATATATTTGGTGAAATTTGATATTTTATGTACAGTATATAATATATTTTTGGTGTACTTTCATATTTTATGTACAGTATATAATATATATTTTGTGAAATTTGATATTATATATACAGTATATAATATATATTTGGTGAAATTTGATATTTTATGGACAGTATATAATATATATTTGGTGAAATTTGATATTTTATTTACAGCATATAATATATATTTGGTGTACTTTCATCTTTTATGTACAGTATGTAATATATATTTTTTGAAATTTGATATTATACGTACAGTATATAATATATATTTCGTGAAATTTGATATTTTATGGACAGTATATAATATATATTTGGTGAAATTTGATATTTTATGTACAGTATATAATATGTATTTGCTGTATTTTCATATTTTATGTATAGTATATAATATACATTTGGTGAAATTTGATATTTTATATACAGTATATCAAATATATTTGGTGAAATTTGATATTTTATGTACAGTATGTTATACATATTTGGTGTACTTTCATAATTTATGTACAATATATATTATATATTTGGTTAAATTTGATATTTTGTGTACAGTATCTAATATGCATTTGGTGTACTTTCCTATTTTATTTACAGTATATAATATATATTTGCTCTACTTTGATATTTTATGTAGAGTATATAATATATATTTGGTGTACTTTCATATTTTATGTACAGTAGATAACATATTTTTTGGGTACTTTCATATTTTATATACAGTATACAATATATATTTGGTGAAAGTTGATATTTTCAGTACAGTATATAATATATATTTGGTGAATGTTGATATTTTATGTACAGTATATAATATATTTTTGGTGTACTTTCATATTTTATGTACATTATATAATATATATTTTTTGAAATTTGATATTATATGTACAGTTTATAACATATATTTGGTGAAATTTGATATTTTATGGACAGTATATAATATATATTTGGTGAAATTTGATATTTTATATACAGTATATAATATATATTTGGTGGACTTTCATATTTTATGTACAGTATATTATATATATTTGTTGAAATTTGATATTTTATGTACAGTATATAATGTATATTTGGTGAAATTTGATATTTCACATACAGTATATAATATATATTTGCTGTACTTTCATATTTTATATACAGTATATCATATATATTTTGTGAAATTTGGTATTTTATGCACAGTATATAATACATATTTAGTGTACTTTCATGTTTTATGTACAGTATATAGTATATATTAGGTGAAATTTGATGTTTTATATACAGTATATAATATATATTTCATCTACTTTCATATTTCATATACAGTATAAAATAAATTTGGTGTACTTTCATATTTTATGTACAGCATATAATATATATTTGGTGTACTTTCATATTTTATGTACAGTAGATAACATATTTTTTGGGTACTTTCATATTTTATGTACAGTATACAATATATATTTGGTGAAAGTTGATATTTTCTGTACAGTATATAATATATATTTGGTGAATTTTGACATTTTATGTACAGTATATAATATATTTTTCGTGTACTTTCATATTTTATGTACAGTATATAATATATAGTTTTTGAAATTTGATATTATATGTACAGTTTATAACATATATTTGGTGAAATTTGATATTTTATGGACAGTATATAATATATATTTGGTGAAATTTGATATTTTATATACAGTATATAATATATATTTGGTGGACTTTCATATTTTATGTACAGTATATTATATATATTTGTTGAAATTTGATATTTTATGTACAGTATATAATGTATATTTGGTGAAATTTGATATTTCACATACAGTATATAATATATATTTGCTGTACTTTCATATTTTATATACAGTATATCATATATATTTTGTGAAATTTGGTATTTTATGCACAGTATATAATACATATTTAGTGTACTTTCATGTTTTATGTACAGTATATAGTATATATTAGGTGAAATTTGATGTTTTATATACAGTATATAATATATATTTCATCTACTTTCATATTTCATATACAGTATAAAATAAATTTGGTGTACTTTCATATTTTATGTACAGCATATAATATATATTTGGTGTACTTTCATATTTTATGTACAGTAGATAATATATATTTGGTGTACTTTCATATTTTATATACAGTATACAATATATATTTGGTGAATTTTATATTTTATGTACAGTATATAGTATATATTTGGTGAAATTTGATATTTTATGTACAGTATATAATATATTTTTGGTGTACTTTCATATTTTATGTACAGTATATAATATATATTTTGTGAAATTTGATATTATATATACAGTATATAATATAAATTTGGTGAAATTTGATATTTTATGCACAGTATATAATATATATTTGGTAAAATTTGATATTTTATTTACAGCATATAATATATATTTGGTGTACTTTCATCTTTTATGTACAGTATGTAATATATATTTTTTGAAATTTGATATTATACGTACAGTATATAATATATATTTCGTGAAATTTGATATTTTATGGACAGTATATAATATATATTTGGTGAAATTTGATATTTTATGTACAGTATATAATATGTATTTGCTGTATTTTCATATTTTATGTATAGTATATAATATACATTTGGTGAAATTTGAAATTTTATATACAGTATATCAAATATATTTGGTGAAATTTGATATTTTATGTACAGTATATAATATATTTTTGGTGTACTTTCATATTTTATGTACAGTATATAATATATATTTTTTGAAATTTGATATTATATGTACAGTTTATAACATATATTTGGTGAAATTTGATATTTTATGGACAGTATATAATATATATTTGGTGAAATTTGATATTTTATGTACAGTATATAATATATATTTGGTGAAATTTGATATTATATGTTCAGTATATAATATACATTTGCTGTATTTTCATATTTTGTGTATAGTGTATAATGCACATTTGGTGAAATTTGATATTTTATATACAGTATATCAAATATATTTGGTGAAATTTCATATTTTATGTACAGTATATTATATACATTTGTTGAAATTTGATATTTTATGTACAGTATATAATGTATATTTGGTGAAATTTGATATTTTATGTACAGTATATAATATGTATTTGCTGTATTTTCATATTTTATGTATAGTGTATAATGCACATTTGGTGAAATTTGATATTTTATATACAGTATATCAAATATATTTGGTGAAATTTGATATTTTATGTACAGTATGTTATACATATTTGGTGTACTTTCATAATTTATGTAAAATATATATTATATATTTGGTTAAATTTGATATTTTGTGTACAGTATCTAATATGCATTTGGTGTACTTTCATATTTTATTTACAGTATATAATATATATTTGCTCTACTTTGATATTTTATGTAGAGTATATAATATATATTTGGTGTACTTTCATATTTTATGTACAATAGATAACATATTTTTTGGGTACTTTCATATTTTATACACAGTATACAATATATATTTGGTGAAATTTTATATTTTATGTACAGTATATAATATATATTTGGTGAAATTTGATATTTTATGTACAGTATATAATATATTTTTGGTGTACTTTCATATTTTATGTACAGTATATAATATATATTTTGTGAAATTTGATATTATATATACAGTATATAATATATATTTGGTGAAATTTGATATTTTATGGACAGTATATAATATATATTTGGTGAAATTTGATATTTTATATGCAGTATATAATATATATTTGGTGTACTTTCATATTTTATGTACAGTATATTATATATATTTGTTGAAATTTGATATTTTATGTACAGTATATAATGTATATTTGGTGAAATTTGATATTTCACATACAGTATATAATATATACTTGCTGTACTTTCATATTTTATATACAGTATTTCATATATATTTTGTGAAATTTGGTATTTTATGCACAGTATATAATACATATTTAGTGTACTTTCATGTTTTATGTACAGTATATAGTATATATTAGGTGAAATTTGATGTTTTATATACAGTATATAATATATATTTCATCTACTTTCATATTTCATATACAGTATAAAATAAATTTGGTGTACTTTCATATTTTATGTACAGCATATAATATATATTTGGTGTACTTTCATATTTTATGTACAGTAGATAATATATATTTGGTGTACTTTCATATTTTATATACAGTATACAATATATATTTGGTGAAATTTTATATTTTATGTACAGTATATAATATATATTTGGTGAAATTTGATATTTTATGTACAGTATATAATATATTTTTGGTGTACTTTCATATTTTATGTACAGTATATAATATATATTTTGTGAAATTTGATATTATATATACAGTATATAATATATATTTGGGGAAATTTGATATTTTATGGACAGTATATAATATATATTTGGTGAAATTTGATATTTTATTTACAGCATATAATATATATTTGGTGTACTTTCATCTTTTATGTACAGTATGTAATATATATTTTTTGAAATTTGATATTATACGTACAGTATATAATATATATTTCGTGAAATTTGATATTTTATGGACAGTATATAATATATATTTGGTGAAATTTGATATTTTATGTACAGTATATAATATGTATTTGCTGTATTTTCATATTTTATGTATAGTATATAATATACATTTGGTGAAATTTGATATTTTATATACAGTATATCAAATATATTTGGTGAAATTTGATATTTTATGTACAGTATATAATATATATTTGGTGTACTTTCATATTTTATGTACAGTATATAATATATATTTTTTGAAATTTGATATTATATGTACAGTTTATAACATATATTTGGTGAAATTTGATATTTTATGGACAGTATATAATATATATTTGGTGAAATTTGATATTTTATGTACAGTATATAATATATATTTGGTGAAATTTGATATTATATGTACAGTATATAATATATATTTGCTGTATTTTCATATTTTATGTATAGTGTATAATGCACATTTGGTGAAATTTGATATTTTATATACAGTATATCAAATATATTTGGTGAAATTTGATATTTTATGTACAGTATATTATATACATTTGTTGAAATTTGATATTTTATGTACAGTATATAATGTATATTTGGTGAAATTTGATATTTCACATACAGTATATAATATATATTTGCTGTACTTTCATATTTTATGTACAGTATATCATATATATTTTGTGAAATTTGGTATTTTATGCACAGTATATAATACATATTGAGTGTACTTTCATGTTTTATGTACAGTATATAGTATATATTAGGTGAAATTTGATGTTTTATATACAGTATATAATATATATTTCATCTACTTTCATATTTCATATACAGTATAAAATAAATTTGGTGTACTTTCATATTTTATGTACAGCATATAATATATATTTGGTGTACTTTCATATTTTATGTACAGTAGATAATATATATTTGGTATACTTTCATATTTTATATACAGTATACAATATATATTTGGTGAAATTTTATATTTTATGTACAGTATATAATATATATTTGGTGAAATTTGATATTTCATAGACAGTATATAATATACATTAGGTGAAATTTGATATTATATGTACGGTATATAATATATATTTGGCGAAATTTGATATTTCATGGACAGTATATAATATACTTTAAGTGAAATTTGATATTACATGTACAGTATATAATATATATTTGCTGTATTTTCATATTTTATGTATGGTATATAATATATACTTGGTGAAATTTGATATTTTATATACAGCATATACTATATATTTGGTGAAATTTGATATTTTATGTACAGTATATAATATATTTCTGGTGTACTTTCATATTTTATGAACAGTATATAATATACATTTTTTGAAATTTGATATTATATGTACAGTATATAATATATATTTGGTGAAATTTGATATTTTATGGACAGTATATAATATATATTTGGTGAAATTTGATATTTTATGTACAGCATATAATATATATTTGGTGTACTTTCATCTTTTATGTACAGTATGTAATATATATTTTTTGAAATTTGATATTATATGTACAGTATATAATATATATTTCGTGAAATTTGATATTTTATGGACAGCATATAATATATATTTGGTGAAATTTAATATTTTATGTACAGTATATAATATGTATTTGCTGTAGTTTCATATTTTATGTATAGCATATAATATACATTTGGTGAAATTTGATATTTTATATACAGTATATCAAATATATTTGGTGAAATTTGATATTTTATGTACAGTATGTTATATGTATTTGGTGTACTTTCATAATTTATGTACAATATATATTATATATTTGGTTAAATTTGATATTTTTTGTACAGTATATAATATGCATTTGGGGTACTTTCATATTTTATGTATAGTATATAATATACATTTGATGAAATTTGATATTTAATATACAGTATATAATATGCATTTGGTGTACTTTCATATTTTATTTACAGTATAGAATATATATTTGCTGTACTTTGATATTTTATGTAGAGTATATAATATATATTTGGTGTACTTTCATATTTTATGTACAGTAGATAACATATTTTTGGGGTACTTTCATATTTTATGTACAGTATACAATATATATTTGTTGAAATTTGATATTTTCTGTACAGTATATATTATATATTTGGTGAAATTTGATATTTTATGTACAGGATATAATATATTTTTGGTGTACTTTCATATTTTATGTACAGTATATGATATATATTTTTTGAAATTTGATATATGTACAGTTTATAACCTATATTTGGTGAAATTTCATATTTTATGGACAGTATATAATATATATTTTGTGAAATTTGATATTTTATGTACAGTATTTAATATATATTTGGTGTACTTTCATATTTTATGTACAGTATGTAATATATATTTTTTGAAATTTGATATTATATGTACAGTATATAATATATGTTTGGTGAAATTTGATATTTCATGGACAGTATATAATATACTTTAGGTGAAATTTGATATTATATGTACAGTATATAATATATATTTGCTGTATTTTCATATTTTATGTATAGTATATAAGGCACATTTGGTGAAATTTGATATTTTATATACAGTATATCAAATATATTTGGTGAAATTTGATATTTTATGTACAGTATATTATATATATTTGTTGAAATTTGATATTTTATGTACAGTATATAATGTATATTTGGTGAAATTTGATATTTCATATACAGTATATAATATATATTTGCTGTACTTTCATATTTTATATACAGTATATCATATATATTTTGTGAAATTTGATATTTTATGCACAGTATATAATACATATTTAGTGTACTTTCATGTTTTATGTACAGTATATAGTATATATTAGGTGAAATTTGATGTTTTATATACAGTATATAATATATGTTTCGCCTACTTTCATATTTCATATACAGTATAAAATAAATTTGGTGTACTTTCATATTTTATGTACAGCATATAATATATATTTGGTGTACTTTCATATTTTATGTACAGTAGATAATATATATTTGGTGTACTTTCATACTTTATATACAGTATACAATATATATTTGGTGAAATTTGATATTTTATGTAGAGTATATAATATATTTTTGGTGTACTTTCATATTTTAGGTACAGTAGATAACATATTTTTTGGGTACTTTCATATTTTATGTACAGTATACAATATATATTTGGTGAAAGTTGATATTTTCTGTACAGTATATAATATATATTTGGTGAATTTGATATTTTATGTACAGTATATAATATATTTTTGGTGTACTTTCATATTTTATGTACAGTATATAATATATATTTTTTGAAATTTGATATTATATGTACAGTTTATAACATATATTTGGTGAAATTTGATATTTTATGGACAGTATATAATATATATTTCGTGAAATTTGATATTTTATGGACAGCATATTATATATATTAGTTGAAATTTAATATTTTATGTACAGTATATAATATGTATTTGCTGTATTTTCATATTTTATGTATAGTATATAATATACATTTGGTGAAATTTGATATTTTATATACAGTATATCAAATATATTTGGTGTAATTTGATATTTTATGTACAGTATGTTATATATATTTGGTGTACTTTCATAATTTATGTACAATATATATTATATATTTGGTTAAATATGATATTTTGTGTACAGTATCTAATATGCTTTTGATGTACTTTCATATTTTATTTACAGTATATAATATATATTTGCTGTACTTTGATATTTTATGTAGAGTATATAATATATATTTGGTGTACTTTCATATTTTATGTACAGTAGATAACATATTTTTGGGGTACTTTCATATTTTATGTACAGTATAAAATATATATTTGGTGAAATTTTATATTTTCTGTACAGCATATAATATATATTTGGTGAAATTTGATATTTTATGAACAGTATATAATATATTTTTGGTGTACTTTCATATTTTATGTACAATATATAATATATATTTTTTGAAATTTGATATTATATGTACAGTTTATAACATATATTTGGTGAAATTTGATATTTTATAGACAGTATATAATATGTATTTGGTGAAATTTGATATTTTATGTACAGTATATAATATATATTTGGTGTACTTTCATATTTTATGTACAGTATGTAATATATATTTTTTGAAATTTGATATTATATGTACAGTATATAATATATATTTGGTGAAATTTGATATTTCATAGACAGTATATAATATACATTAGGTGAAATTTGATATTATATGTACGGTATATAATATATATTTGGCGAAATTTGATATTTCATGGACAGTATATAATATACTTTAAGTGAAATTTGATATTACATGTACAGTATATAATATATATTTGCTGTATTTTCATATTTTATGTATGGTATATAATATATACTTGGTGAAATTTGATATTTTATATACAGCATATACTATATATTTGGTGAAATTTGATATTTTATGTACAGTATATAATATATTTCTGGTGTACTTTCATATTTTATGAACAGTATATAATATACATTTTTTGAAATTTGATATTATATGTACAGTATATAATATATATTTGGTGAAATTTGATATTTTATGGACAGTATATAATATATATTTGGTGAAATTTGATATTTTATGTACAGCATATAATATATATTTGGTGTACTTTCATCTTTTATGTACAGTATGTAATATATATTTTTTGAAATTTGATATTATATGTACAGTATATAATATATATTTCGTGAAATTTGATATTTTATGGACAGCATATAATATATATTTGGTGAAATTTAATATTTTATGTACAGTATATAATATGTATTTGCTGTATTTTCATATTTTATGTATAGCATATAATATACATTTGGTGAAATTTGATATTTTATATACAGTATATCAAATATATTTGGTGAAATTTGATATTTTATGTACAGTATGTTATATGTATTTGGTGTACTTTCATAATTTATGTACAATATATATTATATATTTGGTTAAATTTGATATTTTTTGTACAGTATATAATATGCATTTGGGGTACTTTCATATTTTATGTATAGTATATAATATACATTTGATGAAATTTGATATTTAATATACAGTATATAATATGCATTTGGTGTACTTTCATATTTTATTTACAGTATAGAATATATATTTGCTGTACTTTGATATTTTATGTAGAGTATATAATATATATTTGGTGTACTTTCATATTTTATGTACAGTAGATAACATATTTTTGGGGTACTTTCATATTTTATGTACAGTATACAATATATATTTGTTGAAATTTGATATTTTCTGTACAGTATATATTATATATTTGGTGAAATTTGATATTTTATGTACAGTATATAATATATTTTTGGTGTACTTTCATATTTTATGTACAGTATATGATATATATTTTTTGAAATTTGATATATGTACAGTTTATAACCTATATTTGGTGAAATTTCATATTTTATGGACAGTATATAATATATATTTTGTGAAATTTGATATTTTATGTACAGTATTTAATATATATTTGGTGTACTTTCATATTTTATGTACAGTATGTAATATATATTTTTTGAAATTTGATATTATATGTACAGTATATAATATATGTTTGGTGAAATTTGATATTTCATGGACAGTATATAATATACTTTAGGTGAAATTTGATATTATATGTACAGTATATAATATATATTTGCTGTATTTTCATATTTTATGTATAGTATATAAGGCACATTTGGTGAAATTTGATATTTTATATACAGTATATCAAATATATTTGGTGAAATTTGATATTTTATGTACAGTATATTATATATATTTGTTGAAATTTGATATTTTATGTACAGTATATAATGTATATTTGGTGAAATTTGATATTTCATATACAGTATATAATATATATTTGCTGTACTTTCATATTTTATATACAGTATATCATATATATTTTGTGAAATTTGATATTTTATGCACAGTATATAATACATATTTAGTGTACTTTCATGTTTTATGTACAGTATATAGTATATATTAGGTGAAATTTGATGTTTTATATACAGTATATAATATATGTTTCGCCTACTTTCATATTTCATATACAGTATAAAATAAATTTGGTGTACTTTCATATTTTATGTACAGCATATAATATATATTTGGTGTACTTTCATATTTTATGTACAGTAGATAATATATATTTGGTGTACTTTCATACTTTATATACAGTATACAATATATATTTGGTGAAATTTGATATTTTATGTAGAGTATATAATATATTTTTGGTGTACTTTCATATTTTAGGTACAGTAGATAACATATTTTTTGGGTACTTTCATATTTTATGTACAGTATACAATATATATTTGGTGAAAGTTGATATTTTCTGTACAGTATATAATATATATTTGGTGAATTTGATATTTTATGTACAGTATATAATATATTTTTGGTGTACTTTCATATTTTATGTACAGTATATAATATATATTTTTTGAAATTTGATATTATATGTACAGTTTATAACATATATTTGGTGAAATTTGATATTTTATGGACAGTATATAATATATATTTGGTGAAATTTGATATTTTATGTACATTATATAATATATATTTGCTGTAATTTCATATTTTATGTATAGTATATAATGCACATTTGGTGAAATTTGATATTTTATATACAGTATACCAAATATATTTGGTGAAATTTGATATTTTATGTACAGTATATTATATATGTTTGTTGAAATTTGATATTTTATGTACAGTATATAATGTATATTTGGTGAAATTGGATATTTCACATACAGTATATAATATATATTTGCTGCACTTTCATATTTTATATACAGTATATCATATATATTTTGTGAAATTTGGTATTTTATGCACAGTATATAATACATATTTAGTGTACTTTCATGTTTTATGTACAGTATATAGTATATATTAGGTGAAATTTGATGTTTTACATACAGTATATAATATATATTTCGTCTACTTTCATATTTCATATACAGTATAAAATAAATTTGGTATACTTTCATATTTTATGTACAGCATATAATATATATTTGGTGTACTTTCATATTTTGTGTACAGTAGATAATATATATTTGGTGTACTTTCATATTTTATATACAGTATACAATATATATTTGGTGAAATTTTATATTTTATGTACAGTATATAATATACATTTGGTGAAATTTGATATTTTATGTACAGTATATATTTTTGGTGTACTTTCATATTTTATGTACAGTATATAATATATATTTTGTGAAATTTGATATTATATATACAGTATATAATATATATTTGGTGAAATTTGATATTTTATGGACAGTATATAATATATATTTGGTGAAATTTGATATTTTATTTACAGCATATAATATATATTTGGTGTACTTTCATCTTTTATGTACAGTATGTAATATATATTTTTTGAAATTTGATATTATACGTACAGTATATAATATATATTTCGTGAAATTTGATATTTTATGGACAGTATGTAATATATATTTGGTGAAATTTGATATTTTATGTACAGTATATAATATGTATTTGCTGTATTTTCATATTTTATGTATAGTATATAATATACATTTGGTGAAATTTGATATTTTATATACAGTATATCAAATATATTTGGTGAAATTTGATATTTTATGTACAGTATGTTATACATATTTGGTGTACTTTCATAATTTATGTACAATATATATTATATATTTGGTTAAATTTGATATTTTGTGTACAGTATCTAATATGCATTTGGTGTACTTTCATATTTTATTTACAGTATATAATATATATTTGCTGTACTTTGATATTTTATGTAGAGAATATAATATATATTTGGTGTACTTTCATATTTTAGGTACAGTAGATAACATATTTTTTGGGTACTTTCATATTTTATGTACAGTATACAGTATATATTTGGTGAAAGTTGATATTTTCTGTACAGTATATAATATATATTTGGTGAATTTTGATATTTTATGTACAGTATATAATATATTTTTGGTGTACTTTCATATTTTATGTACAGTATGTAATATATATTTTTTGAAATTTGATATTATATGTACAGTTTATAACATATATTTGGTGAAATTTGATATTTTATGGACAGTATATAATATATATTTGGTGAAATTTGATATTTTATGTACAGTATATAATATATATTTGGTGTACTTTCATATTTTATGTACAGTATGTAATATATATTTTTTGAAATTTGGTATTATATGTACAGTATATAATATATATTTGGTGAAATTTGATATTTCATGGACAGTATATAATATACATTAGGTGAAATTTGATATTATATGTACAGTATATAATATATATTTGCTGTATTTTCATATTTTATCTATAGTATATAATGCACATTTGGTGAAATTTGATATTTTATATACAGTATATCAAATATATTTGGTGAAATTTGATATTTTATGTACAGTATATTATATATATTTGTTGAAATTTGATATTTTATGTACAGTATATAATGTATATTTGGTGAAATTTGATATTTCATATACAGTATATAATATATATTTCCTGTACTTTCATATTTTATATACAGTATATCATATATATTTTGTGAAATTTGGTATTTAATGCACAGTATATAATACATATTTAGTGTACTTTCATGTTTTATGTACAGTATATAGTATATATTAGGTGAAATTTGATGTTTTACATACAGTATATAATATATATTTCGTCTACTTTCATATTTCATATACAGTATAAAATAAATTTGGTGTACTTTCATATTTTATGTACAGCATATAATATATATTTGGTGTACTTTCATATTTTATGTACAGTAGATAATATATATTTGGTGTACTTTCATATTTTATATACAGTATACAATATATATTTGGTGAAATTTTATATTTTATGTACAGTATATAATATATATTTGGTGAAATTTGATATTTTATGTACAGTATATAATATATTTTTGGTGTACTTTCATATTTTATGTACAGTATATAATATATATTTTGTGAAATTTGATATTATATATACAGTATATAATATATATTTGGTGAAATTTGATATTTTATGGACAGTATATAATATATATTTGGTGAAATTTGATATTTTATTTACAGCATATAATATATATTTGGTGTACTTTCATCTTTTATGTACAGTATGTAATATATATTTTTTGAAATTTGATATTATATGTACAGTATATAATATATATTTCGTGAAATTTGATATTTTATAGACAGCATATTATATATATTAGTTGAAATTTAATATTTTATGTACAGTATATAATATGTATTTGCTGTATTTTCATATTTTATGTATAGTATATAATATACATTTGGTGAAATTTGATATTTTATATACAGTATATCAAATATATTTGGTGAAATTTGATATTTTATGTACAGTATGTTATATATATTTGGTGTACTTTCATAATTTATGTACAATATATATTATATATTTGGTTAAATATGATATTTTGTGTACAGTATCTAATATGCTTTTGGTGTAGTTTCATATTTTATTTACAGTATATAATATATATTTGCTGTACTTTGATATTTTATGTAGAGTATATAATATATATTTGGTGTACTTTCATATTTTATGTACAGTAGATAACATATTTTTGGGGTACTTTCATATTTTATGTACAGTATACAATATATATTTGGTGAAATTTGATATTTTCTGTACAGCATATAATATATATTTGGTGAAATTTGATATTTTATGTACAGTATATAATATATTTTTGGTGTACTTTCATATTTTATGTACAGTATATAATATATATTTTTTGAAATTTGATATTATATGTACAGTTTATAACATATATTTGGTGAAATTTGATATTTTATGGACAGTATATAATATGTATTTGGTGAAACTTGATATTTTATGTACAGTATATAATATATATTTGGTGTACTTTCATATTTTATGTACAGTATGTAATATATATTTTTTGAAATTTGATATTATATGTATAGTATATAATATATATTTGGTGAAATTTGATATTTCATGGACAGTATATAATATACTTTAAGTGAAATTTGATATTACATGTACAGTATATAATATATATTTGCTGTATTTTCATATTTTATGTATGGTATATAATATATACTTGGTGAAATTTGATATTTTATATACAGCATATACTATATATTTGGTGAAATTTGATATTTTATGTACAGTATATAATATATTTCTGGTGTACTTTCATATTTTATGAACAGTATATAATATACATTTTTTGAAATTTGATATTATATGTACAGTATATAATATATATTTGGTGAAATTTGATATTTTATGGACAGTATATAATATATATTTGGTGAAATTTGATATTTTATGTACAGCATATAATATATATTTGGTGTACTTTCATCTTTTATGTACAGTATGTAATATATATTTTTTGAAATTTGATATTATATGTACAGTATATAATATATATTTCGTGAAATTTGATATTTTATGGACAGCATATAATATATATTTGGTGAAATTTAATATTTTATGTGCAGCATATAATATGTATTTGCTGTATTTTCATATCTTATATATAGCATATAATATACATTTGGTGAAATTTGATATTTTATATACAGTGTTTCAAATATATTTGGTGAAATTTGATATTTTATGTACAGTATGTTATATGTATTTGGTGTACTTTCATAATTTATGTACAATATATATTATACATTTGGTTAAATTTGATGTTTTTTGTACAGTATATAATATGCATTTGGGGTACTTTCATATTTTAAGTATAGTATATAATATACATTTGATGAAATTTGATATTTAATATACAGTATATAATATGCATTTGGTGTACTTTCATATTTTATTTACAGTATAGAATATATATTTGCTGTACTTTGATATTTTATGTAGAGTATATAATATATATTTGGTGTACTTTCATATTTTATGTACAGTAGATAACATATTTTTGTGGTACTTTCATATTTTATGTACAGTATACAATATATATTTGGTGAAATTTGATATTTTCTGTACAATATATATTATATAGTTGGTGAAATTTGATATTTTATGTACAGTATATAATATATTTTTGGTGTACTTTCATATTTTATGTACAGTATATGATATATATTTTTTGAAATTTGATATATGTACAGTTTATAACATATATTTGGTGAAATTTCATATTTTATGGACTGTATATAATATATATTTGGTGAAATTTGATATTTTATGTACAGTATATAATAAAATTTGGTGTACTTTCATCTTTTATGTACAGTATGTAATATATATTTTTTGAAATTTGATATTATACGTACAGTATATAATATATATTTCGTGAAATTTGATATTTTATGGACAGTATAAAATATATATTTGGTGAAATTTGATATTTTATGTACAGTATATAATATGTATTTGCTGTATTTTCATATTTTATGTATAGTATATAATATACATTTGGTGAAATTTGATATTTTATATACAGTATATCAAATATATTTGGTGAAATTTGATATTTTATGTACAGTATGTTATACATATTTGGTGTACTTTCATAATTTATGTACAATATATATTATATATTTGGTTAAATTTGATATTTTGTGTACAGTATCTAATATGCATTTGGTGTACTTTCCTATTTTATTTACAGTATATAATATATATTTGCTGTACTTTGATATTTTATGTAGAGAATATAATATATATTTGGTGTACTTTCATATTTTAGGTACAGTAGATAACATATTTTTTGGGTGCTTTCATATTTTATGTACAGTATACAGTATATATTTGGTGAAAGTTGATATTTTCTGTACAGTATATAATATATATTTGGTGAATTTTGATATTTTATGTACAGTATATAATATATTTTTGGTGTACTTTCATATTTTATGTACAGTATGTAATATATATTTTTTGAAATTTGATATTATATGTACAGTTTATAACATATATTTGGTGAAATTTGATATTTTATGGACAGTATATAATATATATTTGGTGAAATTTGATATTTTATGTACAGTATATAATATATATTTGGTGTACTTTCATATTTTATGTACAGTATGTAATATATATTTTTTGAAATTTGGTATTATATGTACAGTATATAATATATATTTGGTGAAATTTGATATTTCATGGACAGTATATAATATACATTAGGTGAAATTTGATATTATATGTACAGTATATAATATATATTTGCTGTATTTTCATATTTTATCTATAGTATATAATGCACATTTGGTGAAATTTGATATTTTATATACAGTATATCAAATATATTTGGTGAAATTTGATATTTTATGTACAGTATATTATATATATTTGTTGAAATTTGATATTTTATGTACAGTATATAATGTATATTTGGTGAAATTTGATATTTCATATACAGTATATAATATATATTTCCTGTACTTTCATATTTTATATACAGTATATCATATATATTTTGTGAAATTTGGTATTTAATGCACAGTATATAATACATATTTAGTGTACTTTCATGTTTTATGTACAGTATATAGTATATATTAGGTGAAATTTGATGTTTTACATACAGTATATAATATATATTTCGTCTACTTTCATATTTCATATACAGTATAAAATAAATTTGGTGTACTTTCATATTTTATGTACAGCATATAATATATATTTGGTGTACTTTCATATTTTATGTACAGTAGATAATATATATTTGGTGTACTTTCATACTTTATATACAGTATATAATATATATTTGGTGAAATTTTATATTTTATGTACAGTATATAATATATATTTGGTGAAATTTGATATTTTATGTACAGTATATAATATATTTTTGGTGTACTTTCATATTTTATGTACAGTATATAATATATATTTTTTGAAATTTGATATTATATGTACAGTATATAATATATATTTGGTGAAATTTGATATTTTATGTACAGCATATAACATATATTTGGTGTACTTTCATCTTTTACGTACAGTATGTAATATATATTTTTTGAAATTTGATATTATATGTACAGTATATAATATATATTTTGTGAAATTTGATATTTTATGGACAGTATATAATATATATTTGGTGAAATTTGATATTTTATGTACAGTATATAATATATTTTTGGTGTACTTTCATATTTTATGTACAGTATATGATATAGATTTTTTGAAATTTGATATTTTATATACAGTATATCAAATATATTTGGTGAAATTTGATATTTTATGTACAGTATGTTATACATATTTGGTGTACTTTCATAATTTATGTAAAATATATATTATATATTTGGTTAAATTTGATATTTTGTGTACAGTATCTAATATGCATTTGGTGTACTTTCATATTTTATTTACAGTATATAATATATATTTGCTGTACTTTGATATTTTATGTAGAGTATATAATATATATTTGGTGTACTTTCATATTTTATGTACAGTAGATAACATATTTTTGGGGTACTTTCATATTTTATGTACTGTATACAATATATATTTGATGAAATTTGATATTTTCTGTACAGCATATAATATATATTTGGTGAAATTTGATATTTTATGTACAGTACATAATATATTTTTGGTGTACTTTCATATTTTATTTACAGTATATAATATATATTTTTTGAAATTTGATATTATGTGTACAGTTTATAACATATATTTGGTGAAATTTGATATTTTATGGACAGTATATAATATATATTTGGTGAAATTTGATATTATATGTACAGTATATAATATATATTTGGTGAAATTTGATATTTCATGGACAGTATATAATATACATTAGGTGAAATTTGATATTATATGTACAGTATATAATATATATTTGCTGTATTTTCATATTTTATGTATACTATATAATGCACATTTGGTGAAATTTGATATTTTATATACAGTATATCAAATGTATTTGATGAAATTTGATATTTTATGTACAGTATATTATGTACATTTGTTGAAATTTGATAGTTTATGTACAGTATATAATGTATATTTGGTGAAATTTGATATTTCATATACAGTATATAATATATATTTGCTGTACTTTCATATTTTATATACAGTATATCATATATATTTTGTGAAATTTGGTATTTTATGCACAGTATATAATACATATTTAGTGTACTTTCATGTTTTATGTACAGTATATAGTATATATTAGGTGAAATTTGATGTTTTACATACAGTATATAATATATATTTCGTCTACTTTCATATTTCATATACAGTATAAAATAAATTTCGTGTACTTTCATATTTTATGTACAGCATATAATATATATTTGGTGTACTTTCATATTTTATGTACAGTAGATAATATATATTTGGTGTACTTTCATATTTTATATACAGTATATAATATATATTTGGTGAAATTTGATATTTTATGTACAGTATATAATATATTTTTGGTGTACTTTCATATTTTATGTACAGTATATAATATATATTTTTTGAAATTTGATATTATATGTACAGTATATAATATATATTTGGTGAAATTTGATATTTTATGTACAGCATATAACATATATTTGGTGTACTTTCATCTTTTATGTACAGTATGTAATATATATTTTTTGAAATTTGATATTATATGTACAGTATATAATATATATTTTGTGAAATTTGATATTTTATGGACAGTATATAATATATATTTGGTGAAATTTGATATTTTATGTACAGTATATAATATATTTTTGGTGTACTTTCATATTTTATGTACAGTATATGATATAGATTTTTTGAAATTTGATATTTTATATACAGTATATCAAATATATTTGGTGAAATTTGATATTTTATGTACAGTATGTTATATATATTTGGTGTACTTTCATAATTTATGTACTATATATTATATATTTGGTTAAATATGATATTTTGTGTACAGTATCTAATATGCTTTTGGTGTACTTTCATATTTTATTTACAGTATATAATATATATTTGCTGTACTTTGATATTTTATGTAGAGTATATAATATATATTTGGTGTACTTTCATATTTTATGTACAGTAGATAACATATTTTTGTGGTACTTTCATATTTTATGTACAGTATACAATATATATTTGGTGAAATTTGATATTTTCTGTACAATATATATTATATAGTTGGTGAAATTTGATATTTTATGTACAGTATATAATATATTTTTGGTGTACTTTCATATTTTATGTACAGTATATGATATATATTTTTTGAAATTTGATATATGTACAGTTTATAACATATATTTGGTGAAATTTCATATTTTATGGACTGTATATAATATATATTTGGTGAAATTTGATATTTTATGTACAGTATATAATAAAATTTGGTGTACTTTCATCTTTTATGTACAGTATGTAATATATATTTTTTGAAATTTGATATTATACGTACAGTATATAATATATATTTCGTGAAATTTGATATTTTATGGACAGTATATAATATATATTTGGTGAAATTTGATATTTTATGTACAGTATATAATATGTATTTGCTGTATTTTCATATTTTATGTATAGTATATAATATACATTTGGTGAAATTTGATATTTTATATACAGTATATCAAATATATTTGGTGAAAATTGATATTTTATGTACAGTATGTTATACATATTTGGTGTACTTTCATAATTTATGTACAATATATATTATATATTTGGTTAAATTTGATATTTTGTGTACAGTATCTAATATGCATTTGGTGTACTTTCCTATTTTATTTACAGTATATAATATATATTTGCTGTACTTTGATATTTTATGTAGAGAATATAATATATATTTGGTGTACTTTCATATTTTAGGTACAGTAGATAACATATTTTTTGGGTACTTTCATATTTTATGTACAGTATACAGTATATATTTGGTGAAAGTTGATATATTCTGTACAGTATATAATATATATTTGGTGAATTTTGATATTTTATGTACAGTATATAATATATTTTTGGTGTACTTTCATATTTTATGTACAGTATGTAATATATATTTTTTGAAATTTGATATTATATGTACAGTTTATAACATATATTTGGTGAAATTTGATATTTTATGGACAGTATATAATATATATTTGGTGAAATTTGATATTTTATGTACAGTATATAATATATATTTGGTGTACTTTCATCTTTTATGTACAGTATGTAATATGTATTTTTTGAAATTTGGTATTATATGTACAGTATATAATATATATTTGGTGAAATTTGATATTTCATGGACAGTATATAATATACATTAGGTGAAATTTGATATTATATGTACAGTATATAATATATATTTGCTGTATTTTCATATTTTATCTATAGTATATAATGCACATTTGGTGAAATTTGATATTTTATATACAGTATATCAAATATATTTGGTGAAATTTGATATTTTATGTACAGTATATTATATATATTTGTTGAAATTTGATATTTTATGTACAGTATATAATGTATATTTGGTGAAATTTGATATTTCATATACAGTATATAATATATATTTGCTGTACTTTCATATTTTATATACAGTATATCATATATATTTTGTGAAATTTGATATGTTATGCACAGAATGTAATACATATTTAGTGTACTTTCATGTTTTATGTACAGTATATAGTACATATTAGGTGAAATTTGATGTTTTATATACAGTATATAATATGTATTTCGTCTACTTTCATATTTCATATACAGTATAAAATAAATTTGGTGTACTTTCATATTTTATGTACAGCATATAATATATATTTGGTGTACTTTCATATTTTATGTACAGTAGATAATATATATTTGGTGTACTTTCATACTTTATATACAGTATATAATATATATTTGGTGAAATTTTATATTTTATGTACAGTATATAATATATATTTGGTGAAATTTGATATTTTATGTACAGTATATAATATATTTTTGGTGTACTTTCATATTTTATGTACAGTATATAATATATATTTTTTGAAATTTGATATTATATGTACAGTATATAATATATATTTGGTGAAATTTGATATTTTATGTACAGCATATAACATATATTTGGTGTACTTTCATCTTTTACGTACAGTATGTAATATATATTTTTTGAAATTTGATATTATATGTACAGTATATAATATATATTTTGTGAAATTTGATATTTTAAGGACAGTATATAATATATATTTGGTGAAATTTGATATTTTATGTACAGTATATAATATATTTTTGGTGTACTTTCATATTTTATGTACAGTATATGATATAGATTTTTTGAAATTTGATATTTTATATACAGTGTATCAAATATATTTGGTGAAATTTGATATTTTATGTACAGTATGTTATATGTATTTGGTGTACTTTCATAATTTATGTACAATATATATTATATATTTGGTTAAATTTGATATTTTTTGTACAGTATATAATATGCATTTGGGGTACTTTCATATTTTAAGTATAGTATATAATATACATTTGATGAAATTTGATATTTAATATACAGTATATAATATGCATTTGGTGTACTTTCATATTTTATTTACAGTATAGAATATATATTTGCTGTACTTTGATATTTTATGTAGAGTATATAATATATATTTGGTGTACTTTCATATTTTATGTACAGTAGATAACATATTTTTGCGGTACTTTCATATTTTATGTACAGTATACAATATATATTTGGTGAAATTTGATATTTTCTGTACAATATATATTATATACTTGGTGAAATTTGATATTTTATGTACAGTATATAATATATTTTTGGTGTACTTTCATATTTTATGTACAGTATATGATATATATTTTTTGAAATTTGATATATGTACAGTTTATAACATATATTTGGTGAAATTTCATATTTTATGGACTGTATATAATATATATTTGGTGAAATTTGATATTTTATGTACAGTATATAATAAAATTTGGTGTACTTTCATCTTTTATGTACAGTATGTAATATATATTTTTTGAAATTTGATATTATACGTACAGTATATAATATATATTTCTGAAATTTGATATTTTATGGACAGTATATAATATATATTTGGTGAAATTTGATATTTTATGTACAGTATTTAATATGTATTTGCTGTATTTTCATATTTTATGTATAGTATATAATATACATTTGGTGAAATTTTATATTTTATATACAGTATATCAAATATATTTGGTGAAATTTGATATTTTATGTACAGTATGTTATACATATTTGGTGTACTTTCATAATTTATGTACAATATATATTATATATTTGGTTAAATTTGATATTTTGTGTACAGTATCTAATATGCATTTGGTGTACTTTCCTATTTTATTTACAGTATATAATATATATTTGCTGTACTTTGATATTTTATGTAGAGAATATAATATATATTTGGTGTACTTTCATATTTTAGGTACAGTAGATAACATATTTTTTGGGTACTTTCATATTTTATGTACAGTATACAGTATATATTTGGTGAAAGTTGATATTTTCTGTACAGTATATAATATATATTTGGTGAATTTTGATATTTTATGTACAGTATATAATATATTTTTGGTGTACTTTCATATTTTATGTACAGTATGTAATATATATTTTTTGAAATTTGATATTATATGTACAGTTTATAACATATATTTGGTGAAATTTGATATTTTATGGACAGTATATAATATATATTTGGTGTACTTTCATATTTTATGTACAGTATGTAATATATATTTTTTGAAATTTGATATTATATGTACAGTATATAATATATATTTGGTGAAATTTGATATTTCATGGACAGTATATAATATACTTTAAGTGAAATTTGATGTTACATGTACAGTATATAATATATATTTGCTGTATTTTCATATTTTATGTATGGTATATAATATATACTTGGTGAAATTTGATATTTTATATACAGCATATACTATATATTTGGTGAAATTTGATATTTTATGTACAGTATATAATATATTTCTGGTGTACTTTCATATTTTATGAACAGTATATAATATACATTTTTTGAAATTTGATATTATATGTACAGTATATAATATATATTTGGTGAAATTTGATATTTTATGGACAGTATATAATATATATTTGGTGAAATTTGATATTTTATGTACAGCATATAATATATATTTGGTGTACTTTCATCTTTTATGTACAGTATGTAATATATATTTTTTGAAATTTGATATTATATGTACAGTATATAATATATATTTCGTGAAATTTGATATTTTATGGACAGCATATAATATATATTTGGTGAAATTTAATATTTTATTTGCAGTATATAATATGTATTTGCTGTATTTTCATACCTTATATATAGCATATAATATACATTTGGTGAAATTTGATATTTTATATACAGTGTATCAAATATATTTGGTGAAATTTGATATTTTATGTACAGTATGTTATATGTATTTGGTGTACTTTCATAATTTATGTACAATATATATTTTATATTTGGTTAAATTTGATATTTTTTGTACAGTATATAATACGCATTTGGGGTACTTTCATATTTTAAGTATAGTATATAATATACATTTGATGAAATTTGATATTTAATATACAGTATATAATATGCCTTTGGTGTACTTTCATATTTTATTTACAGTATAGAATATATATTTGCTGTACTTTGATATTTTATGTAGAGTATATAATATATATTTGGTGTACTTTCATATTTTATGTACAGTAGATAACATATTTTTGTGGTACTTTCATATTTTATGTACAGTATACAATATATATTTGGTGAAATTTGATATTTTCTGTACAATATATATTATATATTTGGTGAAATTTGATATTTTATGTACAGTATATAATATATTTTTGGTGTACTAACATATTTTATGTACAGTATATGATATATATTTTTTGAAATTTGATATATGTACAGTTTATAACATATATTTGGTGAAATTTCATATTTTATGGACTGTATATAATATATATTTGGTAAAATTTGATATTTTATGTACAGTATATAATAAAATTTGGTGTACTTTCATATTTTATGTACAGTATGTAATATATATTTTTTGAAATTTGATATTATATGTACAGTATATAATATATGTTTGGTGAAATTTGATATTTCATGGACAGTATATAATATACATTAGGTGAAATTTGATATTATATGTACAGTATATAATATATATTTGCTGTATTTTCATATTTTATGTATAGTATATAAGGCACATTTGGTGAAATTTGATATTTTATATACAGTATATCAAATATATTTGGTGAAATTTGATATTTTATGTACAGTATATTATATATATTTGTTGAAATTTGATATTTTATGTACAGTATATAATGTATATTTGGTGAAATTTGATATTTCATGTACAGTATATAATATATATTTGCTGTACTTTCATATTTTATATACAGTATATCATATATATTTTGTGAAATTTGATATTTTATGCACAGTATATAATACATATTTAGTGTACTTTCATGTTTTATGTACAGTATATAGTATATATTAGGTGAAATTTGATGTTTTATATACAGTATATAATATATATTTCGTCTACTTTCATATTTCATATACAGTATAAAATAAATTTGGTGTACTTTCATATTTTATGTACAGCATATAATATATATTTGGTGTACTTTCATATTTTATGTACAGTAGATAATATATATTTGGTGTACTTTCATACTTTATATACAGTATGCAATATATATTTGGTGAAATTTTATATTTTATGGACAGTATATAATATATATTTGGTGTACCTTCATCTTTTATGTACAGTATGTAATATATATTTTTTGAAATTTGATATTATATGTACAGTATATAATATATATTTCGTGAAATTTGATATTTTACGGACAGCATATTATATATATTAGTTGAAATTTAATATTTTATGTACAGTATATAATATGTATTTGCTGTATTTTCATATTTTATGTATAGTATATAATATACATTTGGTGAAATTTGATATTTTATATACAGTATATCAAATATATTTGGTGAAATTTGATATTTTATGTACAGTATGTTATATATATTTGGTGTACTTTCATAATTTATGTACAATATATATTATATATTTGGTTAAATATGATATTTTGTGTACAGTATCTAATATGCTTTTGGTGTACTTTCATATTTTATTTACAGTATATAATATATATTTGCTGTACTTTGATATTTTATGTAGAGTATATAATATATATTTGGTGTACTTTCATATTTTATGTACAGTAGATAACATATTTTTGGGGTACTTTCATATTTTATGTACAGTATAAAATATATATTTGGTGAAATTTGATATTTTCTGTACAGCATATAATATATATTTGGTGAAATTTGATATTTTATGTACAGTATATAACATATTTTTGGTTACTTTCATATTTTATGTACAGTATATAATATATATTTTTTGAAATTTGATATTATATGTACAGTTTATAACATATATTTGGTGAAATTTGATATTTTATGGACAGTATATAATATGTATTTGGTGAAATTTGATATTTTATGTACAGTATATAATATATATTTGGTGTACTTTCATATTTTATGTACAGTATGTAATATATATTTTTTGAAATTTGATATTATATGTACAGTATATAATATTTATTTGGTGAAATTTGATATTTCATTGACAGTATATAATATACATTAGGTGAAATTTGATATTATATGTACAGTATATAATATGTATTTGGCGAAATTTGATATTTCATGGACAGTATATAATATACTTTATGTGAAATTTGATATTACATGTACAGTATATAATATATATTTGCTGTATTTTCATATTTTATGTATGGTATATAATATATACTTGGTTAAATTTGATATTTTATATACAGCATATAGTATATATTTGGTGAAATTTGATATTTTATGTACAGTATATAATATATTTCTGGTGTACTTTCATATTTTATGAACAGTATATAATATACATTTTTTGAAATTTGATATTATATGTACAGTATATAATATATATTTGGTGAAATTTGATATTTTATGGACAGTATATAATATATATTTGGTGAAATTTGATATTTTATGTACAGCATATAATATATATTTGGTGTACTTTCATCTTTTATGTACAGTATGTAATATATATTTTTTGAAATTTGATATTATATGTACAGTATATAATATATATTTCGTGAAATTTGATATTTTATGGACAGCATATAATATATATTTGGTGAAATTTAATATTTTATGTGCAGTATATAATATGTATTTGCTGTATTTTCATATCTTATATATAGCATATAATATACATTTGGTGAAATTTGATATTTTATATACAGTGTATCAAATATATTTGGTGAAATTTGATATTTTATGTACAGTATGTTATATGTATTTGGTGTACTTTCATAATTTATGTACAATATATATTATATATTTGGTTAAATTTGATATTTTTTGTACAGTATATAATACGCATTTGGGGTACTTTCATATTTTAAGTATAGTATATAATATACAATTGATGAAATTTGATATTTAATATACAGTATATAATATGCATTTGGTGTACTTTCATATTTTATTTACAGTATAGAATATATATTTGCTGTACTTTGATATTTTATGTAGAGTATATAATATATATTTGGTGTACTTTCATATTTTATGTACAGTAGATAACATATTTTTGTGGTACTTTCATATTTTATGTACAGTATACAATATATATTTGGTGAAATTTGATATTTTCTGTACAATATATATTATATATTTGGTGAAATTTGATATTTTATGTACAGTATATAATATATTTTTGGTGTACTTTCATATTTTATGTACAGTATATGATATATATTTTTTGAAATTTGATATATGTACAGTTTATAACATATATTTGGTGAAATTTCATATTTTATGGACAGTATATAATATATATTTGGTGAAATTTGATATTTTATGTACAGTATATAATAAAATTTTGTGTACTTTCATATTTTATGTACAGTATGTAATATATATTTTTTGAAATTTGATATTATATGTACAGTATATAATATATGTTTGGTGAAATTTGATATTTCATGGACAGTATATAATATACATTAGGTGAAATTTGATATTATATGTACAGTATATAATATATATTTGCTGTATTTTCATATTTTATGTATAGTATATAAGGCACATTTGCTGAAATTTGATATTTTATATACAGTGTATCAAATATATTTGGTGAAATTTGATATTTTATGTACAGTATATTATATATATTTGTTGAAATTTGATATTTTATGTACAGTATATAATGTATATTTGGTGAAATTTGATATTTCATATACAGTATATAATATATATTTGCTGTACTTTCATATTTTATATACAGTATATCATATATATTTTGTGAAATTTGATATTTTATGCACAGTATATAATACATATTTAGTGTACTTTCATGTTTTATGTACAGTATATAGTATATATTAGGTGAAATTTGATGTTTTATATACAGTATATAATATATATTTCGTCTACTTTCATATTTCATATACAGTATAAAATAAATTTGGTGTACTTTCATATTTTATGTACAGCATATAATATATATTTGGTGTACTTTCATATTTTATGTACAGTAGATAATATATATTTGGTGTACTTTCATACTTTATATACAGTATACAATATATATTTGGTGAAATTTGATATTTTATGGACAGTATATAATATATATTTGGTGAAATTTGATATTTTATGTACAGTATATAATATATTTTTGGTGTACTTTCATATTTTATGTACAGTATATAATATATATTTTTTGAAATTTGATATTATATGTACAGTATATAATATATATTTGGTGAAATTTGATATTTTATGGACAGTATATAATATATATTTGGTGAAATTTGATATTTTATGTACAGTATATAATATATATTTGGTGAAATTTCATATTTTATGTACAGTATATAACATACATTTTGTGTACTTTCATATTTTATATACAGTATATAGTATATATTTCATGAAATTTGATATTTTATGTACAGCATACAGTATATATTTGGTGAAATTTAATATTTCATGAACGGCATATAATATATATTTGTTGAAATTTGATATTTTATGTACAGTATAAAATATATATTTGCTGTATTTTCATATTTTATGTATGGTATAAAATATATATTTGGTGAAATTTGATATTTTATATACAGCATATTATATATTTGGTGAAATTTGATATTTTATGTGCAGTATATAATATATTTCTGGTGTACTTTCATATTTTATGAACAGTACATAATATATATTTTTTGAAATTTGATATTATATGTACAGTATATAATATATATTTGGTGAAATTTGATATTTTATGTACAGTATACAGTATATAGTTGGTAAAATTTGATATTTTATCGATTGTATAAGATATATGTTTGATATACTTTCATATTTTATGTACAGTATATAATATATATTTGGTGTATTTTGATATTGTATGCACAGTATATAATATATATTTGATGATTATGTGCATTATATAATATATGTTTGATTTACTTTTATATTTTATGTACAGTATATAATATATATTTGTTGCATTTTGACATTTCATGTACAGTATCTATTATATATTTGGTGTACCTTGGTATTTTATCTACAGTATATAATATTCATTTGCTGAAATTTGATTTTTTATGTACAGTATATAGTATATATTTGGTTAAGTTTGATATTTTATCTGCAGAATATAATATATATTTGTTATACTTTTATATTTTATATACAGTACATAATATATATTTGGTGTAGTTTCATATTTAATGTACAGTATATAAAGTACCTTGATGAAATTTGATATTTTATGTAGATTTTATAATATACATTTGATTTACTTTGATATTTTATGAACTGTATATAATATATATTTGAAGTTTGTTGACATTTATGTACACTGTATAGTATATTTTGGTGAAATTTGAAATTTTATGTACACTGTATAATATATATTTGGTGAAATTTGATATTGTATCAACAATACATAATATATATTTGGTGAAATTTGATATTTTATGTACAGTATATAGTATATATTTGGTGAAATTTGATATTTTATGTGCAGTATATCATATATATTTGATGGAATTTCATATTTTACGCACAGTATAAAATATATATTTGGTGTACTTTGATATTTTAGGTAGAGTATATAGTATATATTTGGTGAAATTTGATATTTTATGTACAGTATTCAATGTATATTTGGGGAAATTCGATATTTTATGTACAGTATGCAATATATATTTTCTGAAATTTGATATTTTAAGTAAAGTATATTATATATTTGGTGAAATTTGATATTTTATGTACAGTATATTATATAATTGGTGAAATTTGATATTTTAGGTACTGTATATAGTATATATTTGGTGAAATTTGATATTTTATGTGCGGTATATAATATATATTTGGCGAAATTTGATATTTTATGTTCAGTATATTATGTATACTTGGTGAAGTTTGATATTTTATGTACAGTATATAGTATATATTTCGTGAAATTTGATATTTTATGTACAGTTCATAATATATATTTGGTTCACTTTGATATTTTATGTACAGTACGTAATATATATCTTGTGCAGTTTGATATGTTATGTACAGTATCTAATATATATTTGGTGAAATTTGATAATTTATGTACTGTGTAAAATATATATTTGGTGAAATTTGATATTTCATGAAATTTGATATTTTATGTACAGTATATAATATATATTTGATTTTCTTTGATATTTACTTTCATATTTTATGTACAGTAATTTATATATTTGGGGAAATTTGATATTTTATGTACTGTATATAATATATAGTTGGTGAAATTTGATATGCTATGAAATTTGATATTTTATGTACAGTATATAATATATATTTGTTGAAATTTGATATTTTGTGTACAGTATGTGGTATAGATTTGGAGAAGTTTGATATTTCATCTACCGTATATAATATATATTTGATATACTTTTACATTTTATGTACAGTATATAATATATATTTGGTGTACTTTGATATTTTATAAACAGTATATAATGTATATTTGATGAAATTTGATATTTTATGTAAAGTATATAATATATATTTGGTGTACTTTGATATTTTATGTACAGTATGTAATATATATCTTGTGTACTTTCATATATTAGGTACAGTACCTAATATATATTTGGTGAAATGTGGTATTTTATGTACAGTATATAATATATATTTGGTGAAATTTGATATTTTATGTGCAGTATATCATATATATTTGATGTACTTTCATATTTTATGCACAATATATAATATATATTTGGTGTACTTTGATATTTTAGGTACAGTATATAATATATATTTGGTGAAATTTGATATTTTGTGTACAGAATATAATATATATTTGGTCTACTTTGATTTTTTGTGTATAGTATATAATATATATTTGGTGAAATTTGATATTTTATTTACAGTATATCACATATATTTGGTGAAATTTGATATTTTTTGTGCAGTATCTCATATATATTTGATGTCCTTTCATATTTTATGCACGGTATATAATATGTATTTGGTGTACTTTGATATTTTTTGTACAGTATATAATACATATTTGGAGAAATTTTATATTTTATGGGCAGTATATAATATATAATTGGGGAAATTCAATATTTTATGTACAGTATATAATATTTATGGTGAACTTTGATATGTTTTGTACAGTATATAAAATATTTTTGGTGAAATTTGATATTTTGTGTACAGTATATAACATATACTAGGTGAAATTTGATATTTTATGTACAGTATATAATATATATTTGCTGTACTTTTATATTTTATACACAGTATACAATATATATTTGTTTAAATTTGATATTTTATGTACAGTATATAATACATATTTGGTGAAATTTGATATTTTATTTACAGTGTCTGATATATATGAGGTGAAATTTGACATTTTATGTACAGTATATTATATATATCTGGTAAAATTTGGTATATTATGTACAGTATATAATATACATTTGGTGAAATTGGATATTTTATGTATAGTATATAATATATACTTGCTGAAATTTGATATTTTATGTACAGTATATTATATATATTTGGTGAAATTTGATATTTTATGTACAGTATATCATATATATTTGGTGTGCTTTCATATTTTATGTACAATATATTATATATTTGGTGAAATTTGATATTTTATGGACGGTATATAATATTTATTTCGTGAAATTTGATGTTTTGTGTACAGTATATAGTATATATTTCATGAAATTTGATATTTTATGTACAATATATTATATATATTTGGTGAAATTTGATATTTTATGTACAGTATATCATATATATTTGGTGAAATTTGATATTTTATGTGCAGTGTATCATATATATTTGAATAACTTTCATATTTTATGCACAGTGTATGATATATATTTGGTGTACTTTGATATTTTAGGTACAGTATTTAATATATATTGGGTGAAATTTGATATTTTGTGTACACTATAAAATATATATGTGGAAATTCGATATTTCATGTACAGTATTTAATATATATTTCGTGAAATTTTATATGTTATGTACAGTTTATAATATATATTAGGTGAAATTTGATATTTAATGTACAGTACATAATATATATTTGGTAAAATTTGTTGTTTTATGTACAGCATATAACATATAATTGGTGAAATATGATATTTTATGTAGAGTATATAATATATATTTGGTGAAATTTGATATTTTACGTACAGTATAGAATACATATTTTGTGAAATTTGATTTTTCATGTAATTTGATATTTTATGTACATTATATAATATATATTGATTTACTTTGATATTTACTTTCATATTTTAAGTATAGTATAGTATATATTGGGAGAAATTTGATATTTTATGTACAGTATGCAATATATATTTGGTGAAATTTCATATTTTATGTACAGTATGTTATATATTTGGTGAAATTTGATATTTCATGTACAGTATATTATATATTTGGTGAAATTTGATATTTTCTGTACAGTATATAATATATATTTTTTGAAATTTGATATTTTATGTACAGTATATAATATATATTTGTTGAAATTTGATATTTTATATACAGTATGAAGTATATATTTGGTGAAGTTTGATATTTTATCTAAATTATATAACATATATTTGATGTACTTTTACATTTTAGGTACAGTATATAATATATATTTGGTGTACTTTGATATTTTATGTACAGTATATATTATATATTTGATGAAATTTGATATTTTATGTACAGTATATAGTATATATTTCGTTTACTTTGATATTTTATGTACAGTTGAAAATATATATTTTTTTCACTTTGATATTTTATGTACAGTATGTAATATATATCTTGTGCACTTTGATATATTATGTACAGTATCTAACATATACTTGGTGAAATTTGATATTTTATGTACACTATATAATATATATTTCATGAAATTTGATATTTTATGAAATTTGATATTTTATGAACAGTATATAATATATATTTGATTTACTTTGATATTTAGTTTCATATTTTATGTACAGTAATTTATATATTTGGAGAAATTTCATATTTTATGTACAGTATATAATATATATTTGGTGAAATTTTATATGTTATGAAATTTGATATTTTATGTACAGGATATAATATATATTTGCTGAAATTTGATATTTTATGTACAGTATGTGGTATAGATTTGGAGAAGTTTGATATTTCATCTACAGTATATAATATATATTTGGTGTACTTTTATATTTTATGTACAGTATGTAATATATATCTTGTGTATGTTGATATATTAGGTACAGTATCTAATATATATTTGGTGAAATGTGGTATTATATGTACAGTATATAATATATATTTGGTGAAATTTGATGTATTATGCACAGTATATCAAATATATTTGGTGAAATTTGATATTTTATGTGCAGTATATCATATATATTTGATGTACTTTCATATTTTATGAACAGTATATAATATAAATTTGGTGTACTTTGATATTTTAGGTACAGTATATAATATATAATTGGTGAAATTTGATATTTTATGTACAGTATATAATATATATTTGGTGAAATTTTATATTTTATGTACAGTATATAATATATATTTTTTGAAATTTGATATTTTATGTACCGCATATAATATATATTTGGTGAAATTTGTTATTTCATCTACAGTATATTATATATATCTGGTGAAATTTGCTATTTTATGTACAGTATATAATATATATTTGGTGAAGTTTGATATTTTATGTACAGTATATTATATATTTGGTGAAGTTTCATATTAAATGTACAGTATATAATATATATTTGGCGAAATTTGATATTTTATGTACAGTATATAATATGTATTTGTTGCATTTTGACATTTTATGTACATTATATAGTATATATTTGGTGTAGTTTTATATTTCATGAACAGTATATAGTATATATTTGGTGAAATTTGATATTTTATGTACAGTATATAATATATATTTGGTAAAGTTTTATATTTTATATACAGTATATAGTATATATTTGTTGAAATTTGATATTTTATGTAGAGTATATAATATATATTTGGTGTACTTTCATATTTTATGTACAGTATATTATATATTTGGAGAAATTTGATATTTTATGTACGGTATATAATACATATTTTTCAAAATTTGATATTTTATGTACAGTACGTAATATATATTTGTTGTAATTTCATATATTACGTACTGTATATAATATATTTGATGAAATTTGATATTTTATGTAGAGTATATAATATGTATTTGATTTACTTTGTTATTACTTTCATATTTTATGTACAGTATGTTAGATATTTGATGAAATTTGATATTCTATGTACAGTATATAATATATATTTGGTGTAGTTTTATATTTTATGTACAGTATATAGTACATATTTGGTGAAATTTTATATTTTATGTACAGTATATCATATATATTTGGTGAAGTTTGATATTTTATATACAGTATATAGTATACATTTCTCAAAATTTGATATTTTATTTAGAGCATATAATATATATTTGGTGTACTTTCATAAGTTATGTAGAGTATATTATATATTTGGATAAATTTGGTATTTTATGTACAGTACTTAATATATATTTTGTGAAATTTGATATTTTACTTACAGTATATAATATATATTCGGTGAAATTTGTTATTTTATGTACGGTATATAATATATATTTGGTGAAATTTGATATGTTATGAAATTTGATATTCTATGTACAGTATATAATACATTTTTGGTGAAATTTGATATGTTATGAAATTTGATATTCTATGTACAGTATATAATATATATTTGGTGATATTTGATATGTTATGAAATTTGATATTTTATGTACTGTATATAATATATATTTGTTGAAATTTGATATTTTATGTACAGTATGTGGTATATATTTGGTGAAGTTTGATATTTTATCTACAGTATATAATATATATTTGCTATACTTTTACATTTTATGTACAGAATATAATATATATTTGGTGTACTTTGATATTTTATGTACAGTATATTACATATATGATGAAATTTGATATTTTATGTACATTATATAATGTATATTTGATTTACTTTGATATTTACCTTCATATTTTATGTACAGTACAGTATATATTTGGTGAAATTTTATATTTTATGTGCAGTATATAATATATATTTGGTAAAATTTGATATTTTGTGAAATTGAATATTTCATATATAGTATATAATATATATTTGGTGTACTTTTATATTTTATATACAGTTTACAGTATATATTTGGTGAAATTTGACAGTTTAAGTACAGTATATAATATATATTTGGTGTTGTTCTATATTTTATGTACACTGTATAATATATATTTGGTGATGTTTGATATCTTATGTACAGTATATAATATATATTCTGTGTAATTTGATATTTTATGTACAGTATATAATATATATTTGGTGTATACTGATATTTTATATACAGTATGTAATAAATATTTGGTGAAATTTGATATTTTATGTAATGCATATTATATACATTTGGTGAAATTTGATATTTTATGTACAGTATATAGTATATATTTGGTGAAATTTGATATTTTATGTACAGTATATAATATATAGTTGGTGAAATTTGACATTTTATGTGCAGTATATAGTATACATTTGGTGAAATTGATATTGTATGTACAGTATATAATATATATTTTGTGAAAATTGATATTTTATGTACAGTGTATAATATATATGTGGTGAAATTTGATATTTTATATACAGTATATCATATATAATTGGTGTACTTTGATATTTTATGTTCAGAATGTAAGATATATTTGGTGTACTTTCATATTTTTTGTACAACAAAATATATATTTGGTGAACTTTGATACTTTATTTACAGTATATAGTATATATGTGGTGAAATTTGATATTTTATGTACAGTATATAACATATATTTGGTGTACTTGGATATTTTATGTACAATATATAATATATATTTGGTGAAATTTGATATTTTATATACATTATATAATATATATTTGATTTACTTAGATATTTACTTTCATATTTTATGCACAGTATAGTATATATTTGGTGAAATTTGATATTTTATGTACAGTATATAATATATATTTGGTAAAATTTGATATTTTATGGAATTTGATATTTTATGTACAGTATATAATATATATGTTGTATTTTGACATTTTATGTACAGTATATAATATATATTTGGTGTACTTTGATATTTTATGTACAGTATACAATATATATTTGGTGAAATTTGATATTTTATGTAGAGTATAGTATATATATTTGGTGTACTTTCTTACTTTATGTACAGTATATTATATATTTGGAGAAATTTGATATTTTATGTACAGTACATAATATATATTTCGTGAAATTTGATATCTTATGAACAGTATATAATATGTATTTGCTGAAAAATGATATTTTATGTACGGTAGATAATATATATTTTGCGAAATTTGATATTTTATGTACTGTACATGATATATATTTTGTGAAATTTGATATTTCATGTACAGTATATAATATATATTTGGTATAATTTGATAATTTATGTACAGTATATAATATGTATTTCTTGCATTTTGACATTTTATGTACATTATATAATTTACATTTGGTGTAGTTTTATATTTTATGTACAGTATTTAGTATATATTTGTTGAAGTTTGATATTTTATGTAGGGTATTTAATATATATTTGTTGAAATTTGATATTTTATGTACAGTATATGGTATATATTTGCTGAAGTTTGATATTTTATCTACAGTATATAATATATATTTGCTAAAATTTTACATTTTATGTACAGTATATAATATATATTTGTTGTACTTTGATATTTTATGTACAGTATATTATAAATATTTCATGAAATTTGATATCTTATGTACATTACATAATATATATTTTATTAACTTTGATATTTACTTTCATATTTTATGTACAGTATATAATATATATTTGGTGAAATTTGATATTTTATATACAGTACATAATATATATTTCGTGAAATTTGATATTTTACGTACAGTATATAATATATATTTGGGGAAATTTGAAATTTTATGTACGATATATAATAAATATTTGGCGAAATTTGATTTTTTATGTTCAGTACATAATATATATTTGGTGAAATTTGATATTTTATGTACAGTATATAATATATATTTGGTGAAATTTGACATTTTATGTACAGTATATAGTATATATTTGGTGAAATTCCATATTTTATGTAGAGTATATAATATATATTTGGTGAAATTTGATATTTTATATACAGTATATAGTATATATTTAGTGTACTTGCATATTTTATATACACTATATAGTATATATTTGGTGTAGTTTGATATTTTGTGTACAGTATATAATATATATTTGGTGTACTTTCGTATTTTATGTACAATACACATTATATATTAGGTGAAATTTGATATTCAATGTACAGTATATAATATATATTTGGTGAAATTTGATATTTGATGTGCAGTACATAATGTATATTTCGTGAAGTTTGATATTTTCTGTACAGCATATAATATATATTTGGTGAAATTTGATATTTTATGTACTGAATATAATATATATTTGGTGAAATTTGACATTTTATGTACAATATATAGTATATATTTGGTGAAATTCGATATTTTCTGTACAGTATATAGTATATATTTGGTGAAATTTGATATTTTATATACAGTATATAGTATATATTTGGTGTACTTTGATATTTTATATACAGTATTTTGTATATATTTGGGGTACTTTGATATTTTATGTGCAGTATATAACATATATTTGGTGTACTTACATATTTTATGTACAGTATACAGAGTATATTTGGTGAAATTTGATATTTAATGTACAGTATATAATATATATTTTGTGAAATTTGATATTTTATGTACAGTACGTAATATATATTTCATGAAATTTAATATTTTATGTACAGTATATAATGTATATTTGGTGAAATTTAATATTTTATATACAGTATATCTTATATATTTGGTGAAATTTGATATTTTATGTGCAGTATCTCATATATTTTGATGTACTTTCATATTTTATGCGCAGTTTCTAATATAGATTTGGTGTACTTTGATATTTTGTGTGCGGTATGAAATATATAATTGGTGAAATTTGATATTTTATATACAGTATATAATATATATTTTGAGGAAATTCGATATTTTATGTACAGTATATAATATATATGGTGAAGTTTGATATGTTTTGTACAGTATATAATATATATTTGGTGAAATTTGATATTTTATGTACAGTATATACTATATATTTGGTGTACTCTGATATTTTATATACAGTATATAGTATATATTTGGTGAAATTTGGTAGTTTATATACAGTATATAATATATATTTGGTGTAGTATGATATTTTATGTGCGGTATATAATATATATTTGGTGTATTTCCATATTTTATGTACAGTGTACAGTATATATTTGGTAAAATTTGATATTTATTGTACAGTATATAATATATATTTGGTGAAATATGGTACTGTATGTACAATATATAATATATATTTGGTAAAATTCGATATCTTATTTACAGTATATAATATATATTAAGTGAAATTTTATATTTTATGTACAGTATATAATATTTGTTTGGTGAAATTTTATATTTTATGTACAGTATATAATATATATTTGGTATACTTTGTTTTTTTATGTACAGTATAAAATATGTATTAGGTGTAGTTTGATATTTTAAATACAGGATATAACATATATTTGGTGTATTTTGATATTTCATGTACAGTATATAATATATATTTGGTGTAATACGATATTTTTTGTACAGTATATAGTATATATTTTGAGAAATTTCATACTTTATGTACAGTATATAATATATATTTGGTGTACTTTGATATTTTATGTACAGTATATAATATATATTAGGTGAAATTTGATATTTTATGTACAGTATATCATATATATTTGGTGAAATTTAATATTTTATATGCAGTATCTCACATATATTTGAAGTGCTATCATATTTTATGGACAGTATCTAATATAGTGTTGGTGTACTTTTATATTTTGTGTACAGTATATAATATATATTTGGTGAAATTTGATATTTTATGTACAGTATATAATATATATTTTGGGGGAATTCGATATTTCATGTACTGTTTATAATACATATGGTGAAATTTGATATGTTTTGTAAAGTATATAATATATATTTCGTGAAATTTGATATTTTAAGTACAGTATATAGTATATATTCGGTGAAATTTCATATTTTCTGTACCGCACAAAATATATATTTTTTGAAATTTGTTATTTTAAGAACAGTATATTATACATATCTGGTGGAATTTGGTATTTTGTGAACATTATATAATATATATTTTGTGAAATTGGATATTTTATGTACAGTGTTTAATATATATTTCGTGAAATTTGATATTTTATATACAGTATATAGTATATATTTGGTGTACTTTCATATTTTATGTACAGTATAGAATATATATTTGGTGTACTTTCATATTTTATGGACAGTATAGAGTACATATTTGGTGAAATTTGATATTTAATGTACGGTATATAATATATATTTGGTGAAATTTGATATTGTATGTACAGTAAATAATATACGTTTGATGAAATTTGATATTTTATGTACAGTATATAATATATATTAGGTGAAATTTTATATTTTACGTGGAGAATATAATATATATTTGGTGAAATTTAATATTTTATGTACAGTATATAATATGTATTTGGTGAACTTTGATATTTTATGTGCAGTATAAAATATATATTAGGTGTAATATGATATTTAAAATACAGTACATGACATATATTTTGTGTATTTTGTTATTTTACGTATAGTATATAATATATATTTGGTGTAATCTGATATTTTTTATACAAGATATAATATATATTTGGTGAAATTTGATATTTTATCTACAGTATATAATATAAATTTGGTGTACTTTGCTATTTTATGTATAGTATATAATATATATTTGGTGAAATTAGATATTTTATGAACTGTATATCATATATATTAGGGGAAATTTGATATTTTTTGTGCAGTATCTCATATATATTTGATGTACTTTCATATTTTATGCACAGTATCTAATGTAGATTTGGTGTACTTTGATGTTTTGTGTACAGTATATAATATATATTTGGTGAAATTTGATATTTTATGTACAGTATATAATATCTATTTTGGGGAAATTCGATATTTTATGTGCAGTATATAATATATGTTTGTGAAATTTCATATGTTTTGTACTGTATTTAATATATATTCGGTGAAATTTGACATTTTATATACAGTACACAGTATATATTTGGTGAAATTTGATATTGTATGTACAGTATATAATATATATTTGGTGAAATTTGCTGTTTTATGTGCAGTATATGATATATATTTTGGGGAAATTCGATATTTTCTGTGCAGAATATAATATATGTTGGTGAAATTTGGTATGTTTTCTACTGTATATAATATATATTTGGTGAAATTTGATATTTTAAGTACAGTATATAATATATATTTGGTGAAATTTGATATTTTATCTACAGTATATAATGTATACTCGGTGAAATTTGACATTTTGTGTACAGTATAGAGTATATATATGGTGAAATTCGATATTGTTTGTACAGTATATAATATATTTTTGGTGAAATTTGATGTTTTATGTACAGTATATAAGATATATTTGGTGAAATTTGATATTTTATATACAGTATATCATACTTAATTGGTGTACTTTGATGTTTTATGTAATCTATGTAAGATATATTAGGTGTACTTTCATATTTTATGTACAACATATAGTATATATTTGATGAAATTTGACACTTTATCTACAGTATATAGTATATATTTGGCGAAATTTGATATTTTATGTACAATATATTCCATATATATGGTGTACTTTCATATTTTATGTACAGCATATAGTATATATTTCATAAAATTTCATATTTTATATACAGTATACAGTATATTTTTGGTGAAATTTGATATTTTATGTACAGTGTATGTGATATGTTTGGTGAAATTTCATATTTTATGTACAGTATATAATATATATTTGGTGTTCTTTCATATTTTATGTACAGTATACAGTATATATTTCGTGAAATTTGATATTTCATGTACAGTATATAATATATATTTGGTGTACTTTGATATGTTATGTACAGTATGTAATATATATTTGGTGTACTTTGATATTTTATGAACAGTATGTAATATATGTTTGATGAAGTTTGATATTTTATGTACAGTATATAATATATATTTGGTGTACTTTGATATTTTATGTACATTTATTAATTCATATTTGATTTACTCTGATATTTTATGTACAGTATATAATATATGTTTGGTGAAATTTGACACTTTATGTATAGTATATAGTATATATTTGTTGGAATTCGATATTTTCTGTACAGTATATAATATATATGGTGAAATTTGATACTTTATATAAAGTATATTCAACATATTTGGTGTACTTTGATATTTTATATACAGTATATAGTATATATTTGGTGTACTTTGATATATTATGTACAGTATAAAATATATATTTGGTGTACTTTCATATTTTATGTACAGTATGTAATATATATTTTTTGAAATTTGATATTATATGTACAGTATATAATATATATTTGGTGAAATTTGATATTTCATGGACAGTATATAATATACATTAGGTGAAATTTGATATTATATGTACAGTATATAATATATATTTGCTGTACTTTCTTATTTTATATACAGTATATCATATATATTTTGTGAAACTTGGTATTTTATGCACAGTATGTAATACATATTTAGTGTACTTTCATATTTTATGTACAGTATATAGTATATATTAGGTGATATTTGATGTTTTTTATACAGTATATAATATATATTTCGTGTACTTTCATAGTTCATATACAGTATAAAATAAATTTGGTGTACTTTCATATTTTATGTACAGCATATAATATATATTTGGTGTACTTTCATATTTTATGTACCGTAGATAATATATATTTGGTGTACTTTCATATTTTATATACAGTATACAATATATATTTGGTGAAATTTTATATTTTATGTACAGTATATAATATATATTTGGTGAAATTTGATATTTTATGTACAGTATATAATAGATTTTTGGTGTACTTTCATATTTTATGTACAGTATATAATATATATTTTTGAAATTTGATATTATATGTACAGTATATAATATATATTTGGTGAAATTTGATATTTTATGGACAGTATATAATATATATTTGGTGAAATTTGATATTTTATGTACAGCATATAATATATATTTGGTGTACTTTCATCTTTTATGTACAGTATGTAATATATATTTTTTGAAATTTGATATTATATGTACAGTATATAATATATATTTCGTGAAATTTGATATTTTATGGACAGCATATTATATATATTTGGTGAAATTTGATATTTCATGTACAGTATATAATATGTATTTGCTGTATTTTCATATTTTATGTATAGTATATAATATACATTTGGTGAAATTTGATATTTTATATACACTACATCAAATATATTTGGTGAAATTTGATATTTTATGTACAGTATGTTATATATATTTGGTGTACTTTCATAATTTATGTACAATATATATTATATATTTGGCTAAATTTGATATTTTGTGTACAGTATCTAATATGCATTTGGTGTACATTCATATTTTATTTACAGTATATAATATATATTTGCTGTACTTTGATATTTTATGTAGAGTATATAATATATATTTGGTGTACTTTCATATTTTATGTACAGTAGATAACATATTTTTGGGGTAATTTCATATTTTATGTACAGTATACAATATATATTTGGTGAAATTTGATATTTTCTGTACAGCATATAATATATATTTGGTGAATTTTGATATTTTATGTACAGTATAAAATATATTTTTGGTGTACTTTCATATTTTATGTACAGTAGATAACATATTTTTTGGGTACTTTCTTATTTTATGTACAGTATACAATATATATTTGGTGAAAGTTGATATTTTCAGTACAGTATATAATATATATTTGGTGAATTTTGATATTTTATGTACAGTATATAATATATTTTTGGTGTACTTTCATATTTTATGTACAGTATATAATATATTTTTGGTGTACTTTCATATTTTATGTACAGTATATAATATATATTTTTTGAAATTTGATATTATATGTACAGTTTATAACATATATTTGGTGAAATTTGATATTTTATGGACAGTATATAATATAAATTTGGTGAAATTTGATATTTTATGTACTGTATATAATATATATTTGGTGTAATTTCATATTTTCTGTACAGTATGTCATATATATTTTTTGAAATTTGATATTATATGTACAGTATATAATATATATTTGGTGAAATTTGATATTTCATGGACAGTATATAATATACATTAGGTGAAATTTGATATTATATGTACAGTATATAATATATATTTGCTGTATTTTCATATTTTATGTATAGTATATAATGCACATTTGGTGAAATTTGATATTTTATAGAGTATATCAAATATATTTGGTGAAATTTGATATTTTATGTACAGTACATTATATATATTTGTTGAAATTTGATATTTTATGTACAGTATATAATGTATATTTGGTGAAATTTGATATTTCATATACAGTATATAATATATATTTGCTGTACTTTCATATTTTATATACAGTATATCATATATATTTTTTGAAATTTGGTATTTTATGCACAGTATGTAATACATATTTAGTGTACTTTCATGTTTTATGTACAGTATATAGTATATATTAGGTGATATTTGATGTTTTATATACAGTATATAATATATATTTCGTCTACTTTCATAGTTCATATACAGTATAAAATAAATTTGGTGTACTTTCATATTTTATGTACAGCATATAATATATATTTGGTGTACTTTCATATTTTATGTACAGTAGATAATATATATTTGGTGTACTTTCATATTTTATATACAGCATACAATATATATTTGGTGAAATTTTATATTTTATGTACAGTATATAATATATATTTGGTGAAATTTGATATTTTATGTACAGTATATAATAGATTTTTGGTGTACTTTCATATTTTATGTACAGTATATAATATATATTTTTTGAAATTTGATATTATATGTACAGTATATAATATATATTTGGTGAAATTTGATATTTTATGGACAGTATATAATATATATTTGGTGAAATTTGATATTTTATGTACAGCATATAATGTATATTTGGTGTACTTTCATCTTTTATGTACAGTATGTAATATTTATTTTTTGAAATTTGATATTATATGTACAGTATATAATATATATTTCGTGAAATTTGATATTTTATGGACAGCATATTATATATATTTGGTGAAATTTAATATTTTATGTACAGTATATAATATGTATTTGCTGTATTTTCATATTTTATGTATAGTATATAATATACATTTGGTGAAATTTGATATTTTATATACACTATATCAAATATATTTGGTGAAATTTGATATTTTATGTACAGTATGTTATATATATTTGGTGTACTTTCATAATTTATGTACAACATATATTATATATTTGGTTAAATTTGATATTTTGTGTACAGTATCTAATATGCATTTGGTGTACTTTCGTATTTTATTTACAGTATATAATATATATTTGCTCTACTTTGATATTTTATGTAGAGTATATAATATATATTTGGTGTACTTTCATATTTTATGTACAGTATATAACATATTTTTGGGGAACTTTCATATTTTATGTACAGTATACGATAGATATTTGGTGAAATTTGATATTTTCTGTACAGCATATAATATATATTTGGTGAATTTTGAAATTTTATGTTCAGTATATAATATATTTTTGGTGTACTTTCATATTTTATGTACAGTATATAATATATATTTTTTGAAATTTGATATTATATGTACAGTTTATAACATATATTTGGTGAAATTTGATATTTTATGGACAGTATATAATATATATTTGGTGAAATTTGATATTTTATGTACAGTATATAATATATATTTGGTGTACTTTCATATTTTATGTACAGTATGTAATATATATTTTTTGAAATTTGATATTATATGTACAGTATATAATATATATTTGGTGAAATTTGATATTTCATGGACAGTATATAATATTCATTAGGTGAAATTTGATATTATATGTACAGTATATAATATATATTTGCTGTACTTTCATATTTTATATACAGTATATCATATATATTTTGTGAAATTTGGTATTTTATGCACAGTATGTAATACATATTTAGTGTACTTTCATGTTTTATGTACAGTATATAGTATATATTAGGTGATATTTGATGTTTTATATACAGTATATAATATATATTTCGTCTACTTTCATAGTTCATATACAGTATAAAATAAATTTGGTGTACTTTCATATTTTATGTACAGCATATAATATATATTTGGTGTACTTTCATATTTTATGTACAGTAGATAATATATATTTGGTGTACTTTCATATTTTATATACAGTATACAATATATATTTGGTGAAATTTTATATTTTATGTACAGTATATAATATATATTTGGTGAAATTTGATATTTTATGTACAGTATATAATATATTTTTGGTGTACTTTCATATTTTATGTACAGTATATAATATATATTTTTTGAAATTTGATATTATATGTACAGTATATAATATATATTTGGTGAAATTTGATATTTTATGGACAGTATATAATATATATTTGGTGAAATTTGATATTTTATGTACAGCATATAATATATATTTGGTGTACTTTCATCTTTTATGTACAGTATGTAATATATATTTTTTGAAATTTGATATTATATGTACAGTATATAATATATATTTCGTGAAATTTGATATTTTATGGACAGCATATTATTTATATTTGGTGAAATTTAATATTTTATGTACAGTATATAATATGTATTTGCTGTATTTTCATATTTTATGTATAGTATATAATATACATTTGGTGAAATTTGATATTTTATATACAGTATATCAAATATATTTGGTGAAATTTGATATTTTATGTACAGTATGTTATATATATTTGGTGTACTTTCATAATTTATGTACAATATATATTATATATTTGGTTAAATTTGATATTTTGTGTACAGTATCTAATATGCATTTGGTGTACTTTCGTATTTTATTTACAGTATATAATATATATTTGCTCTACTTTGATATTTTATGTAGAGTATATAATATATATTTGGTGTACTTTCATATTTTATGTACAGTATATAATATATATTTTTTGAAATTTGATATTATATGTACAGTTTATAACATATATTTGGTGAAATTTGATATTTTATGGACAGTATATAATATAAATTTGGTGAAATTTGATATTTTATGTACTGTATATGATATATATTTGGTGTACTTTCATATTTTATGTACAGTATGTAATATATATTTTTTGAAATTTGATATTATATGTACAGTATATAATATATATTTGGTGAAATTTGGTATTTCATGGACAGTATATAATATACATTAGGTGAAATTTGATATTATATGTACAGTATATAATATATATTTGCTGAATTTTCATATTTTATCTAAAGTATATAATGCACATTTGGTGAAATTTGATATTTTATATACAGTATATCAAATATATTTGGTGAAATTTGATATTTTATGGACAGTATATAATATATATTTCGTGAAATTTGATATTTTATTTACAACATATAATATATATTTGGTGTACTTTCATCTTTTATGTACAGTATGTAATATATATTTTTTGAAATTTGATATTATACGTACAGTATATAATATATATTTCGTGAAATTTGATATTTTATGGACAGTATATAATATATATTTGGTGAAATTTGATATTTTATGTACAGTATATAATATGTATTTGCTGTATTTTCATATTTTATGTATAGTATATAATATACATTTGGTGAAATTTCATATTTTATATACAGTATATCAAATATATTTGGTGAAATTTGATATTTTATGTACAGTATGTTATACATATTTGGTGTACTTTCATAATTTATGTAAAATATATATTATATATTTGGTTAAATTTGATATTTTGTGTACAGTATCTAATATGCATTTGGTGTACTTTCATATTTTATTTACAGTATATAATATATATTTGCTCTACTTTGATATTTTATGTAGAGTATATAATATATATTTGGTGTACTTTCATATTTTAGGTACAGTAGATAACATATTTTTTGGGTACTTTCATATTTTATGTACAGTATACAATATATATTTGGTGAAAGTTGATATTTTCTGTACATTATATAATATATATTTGGTGAATTTTGATATTTTATTTACAGTATATAATATATTTTTGGTGTACTTTCATATTTTATGTACAGTATATAATATATATTTTTTGAAATTTGATATTATATTTACAGTTTATAATATATGTTTGGTGAAATTTGATATTTTATGGACAGTATTTAATATATATTTGGTGAAATTTGATATTTTATGTACAGTATATAATATATATTTGCTGTATTTTCATATTTTATGTATAGTATATAATGCACATTTGGTGAAATTTGATATTTTATATACAGTATATCAAATATATTTGGTGAAATCTGATATTTTATGTACAGTATATTATATATATTTGTTGAAATTTGATATTTTATGTACAGTATATAATGTATATTTGGTGAAATTTGATATTTCACATACAGTATATAATATATATTTGCTGTACTTTCATATTTTATATACAGTATATCATATATATTTTGTGAAATTTGGTATTTTATGCACAGTATATGATACATATTTAGTGTACTTTCATGTTTTATGTACAGTATATAGTATATATTAGGTGAAATTTGATGTTTTATATTCAGTATATAATATATATTTCATCTACTTTCATATTTCATATACAGTATAAAATAAATTTGGTGTACTTTCATATTTTATGTAAAGCATATAATATATATTTGGTGTACTTTCATATTTTATGTACAGTAGATAATATATATTTGGTGTACTTTCATATTTTATATACAGTATGTAATATATATTTTTTGAAATTTTATATTTTATGTACAGTATATAATATATATTTCGTGAAATTTGATATTTTATGGACAGTATATAATATATATTTGGTGAAATTTGATATTTTATGTACAGTATATAATATGTATTTGCTGTATTTTCATATTTTATGTATAGTATATAATATACATTTGGTGAAATTTGATATTTTATATACAGTATATCAAATATATTTGGTGAAATTTGATATTTTATGTACAGTATGTTATACATATTTGGTGTACTTTCATAATTTATGTACAATATATATTATATATTTGGTTAAATTTGATATTTTGTGTACAGTATCTAATATGCATTTGGTGTACTTTCATATTTTATTTACAGTATATAATATATATTTGCTCTACTTTGATATTTTATGTAGAGTATATAATATATATTTGGTGTACTTTCATATTTTATGTACAGTAGATAACATATTTTTTGGGTACTTTCATATTTTATGTACAGTATACAATATATATTTGGTGAAAGTTGATATTTTCTGTACAGTATATAATATATATTTGGTGAATTTTGATATTTTATGTACAGTATATAATATATTTTTGGTGTACTTTCATATTTTATGTACAGTATATAATATATATTTTTTGAAATTTGATATTATATGTACAGTTTATAACATATATTTGGTGAAATTTGATATTTTATGGACAGTATATAATATATATTTGGTGAAATTTGATATTTTATATACAGTATATAATATATATTTGGTGGACTTTCATATTTTATGTACAGTATAATATATATATTTGTTGAAATTTGATATTTTATGTACAGTATATAATGTATATTTGGTGAAATTTGATATTTCATATACAGTATATAATATATATTTGCTGTACTTTCATATTTTATATACAGTATATCATATATATTTTGTGAAATTTGGTATTTTATGCACAGTATATAATACATATTTAGTGTACATTCATGTTTTATGTACAGTATATAGTATATATTAGGTGAAATTTGATGTTTTATATACAGTATATAATATATATTTCATCTACTTTCATATTTCATATACAGTATAAAATAAATTTGGTGTACTTTCATATTTTATGTACAGCATATAATATATATTTGGTGTACTTTCATATTTTATGTACAGTAGATAATATATATTTGGTGTACTTTCATATTTTATATACAGTATACAATATATATTTGGTGAAATTTTATATTTTATGTACAGTATATAATATATATTTGGTGAAATTTGATATTTTATGTACAGTATATAATATATTTTTGGTGTACTTTCATATTTTATGTACAGTATATAATATATGTTTTGTGAAATTTGATATTATATATACAGTATATAATATATATTTGGTGAAATTTGATATTTTATGGACAGCATATAATATATATTTGGTGTACTTTCATCTTTTATGTACAGTATGTAATATATATTTTTTGAAATTTGATATTATACGTACAGTATATAATATATATTTCGTGAAATTTGATATTTTATGGACAGTATATAATATATATTTGGTGAAATTTGATATTTTATGTACAGTATATAATATGTATTTGCTGTATTTTCATATTTTATGTATAGTATATAATATACATTTGGTGAAATTTCATATTTTATATACAGTATATCAAATATATTTGGTGAAATTTGATATTTTATGTACAGTATGTTATACATATTTGGTGTACTTTCATAATTTATGTAAAATATATATTATATATTTGGTTAAATTTGATATTTTGTGTACAGTATCTAATATGCATTTGGTGTACTTTCATATTTTATTTACAATATATAATATATATTTGCTCTACTTTGATATTTTATGTAGAGTATATAATATATATTTGGTGTACTTTCATATTTTATGTACAGTAGATAACATATTTTTTGGGTACTTTCATATTTTATGTACAGTATACAATATATATTTGGTGAAAGTTGATATTTTCTGTTCAGTATATAATATATATTTGGTGAATTTTGGTATTTTATGTACAGTATATAATATATTTTTGGTGTACTTTCATATTTTATGTACAGTATATAATATATATTTTTTGAAATTTGATATTATATGTACAGTTTATAACATATATTTGGTGAAATTTGATATTTTATGGACAGTATATAATATATATTTGGTGAAATTTGATATTTTATATACAGTGTATAATATATATTTGGTGGACTTTCATATTTTATGTACAGTATATTATATATATTTGTTCAAATTTGATATTTTATGTACAGTATATAATGTATATTTGGTGAAATTTGATATTTCACATACAGTATATAATATATATTTGCTGTACTTTCATATTTTATATACAGTATATCATATATATTTTGTGAAATTTGGTATTTTATGCACAGTATATAATACATATTTAGTGTACTTTCATGTTTTATGTACAGTATATAGTATATATTAGGTGAAATTTGATGTTTTATATACAGTATATAATATATATTTCGTCTACTTTCATATTTCATATACAGTATAAAATAAATTTGGTGTACTTTCATATTTTATGTACAGCATATAATATATATTTGGTGTACTTTCATATTTTATGTACAGTAGATAATATATATTTGGTGTACTTTCATATTTTATATACAGTATACAATATATATTTGGTGAAATTTTATATTTTATGTACAGTATATAATATATATTTGGTGAAATTTGATATTTTATGTACAGTATATAATATATTTTTGGTGTACTTTCATATTTTATGTACAGTATATAATATATATTTTGTGAAATTTGATATTATATATACAGTATATAATATATATTTGGTGAAATTTGATATTTTATGGACAGTATATAATATATATTTCGTGAAATTTGATATTTTATTTACAGCATATAATATATATTTGGTGTACTTTCATCTTTTATGTACAGTATGTAATATATATTTTTTGAAATTTGATATTATACGTACAGTATATAATATATATTTCGTGAAATTTGATATTTTATGGACAGTATATAATATATATTTGGTGAAATTTGATATTTTATGTACAGTATATAATATGTATTTGCTGTATTTTCATATTTTATGTATAGTATATAATATACATTTGGTGAAATTTCATATTTTATATACAGTATATCAAATATATTTGGTGAAATTTGATATTTTATGTACAGTATGTTATACATATTTGGTGTACTTTCATAATTTATGTAAAATATATATTATATATTTGGTTAAATTTGATATTTTGTGTACAGTATCTAATATGCATTTGGTGTACTTTCATATTTTATTTACAGTATATAACATATATTTGCTCTACTTTGATATTTTATGTAGAGTATGTAATATATATTTGGTGTACTTTCATATTTTATGTACAGTAGATAACATATTTTTTGGGTACTTTCATATTTTATGTACAGTATACAATATATATTTGGTGAAAGTTGATATTTTCTGTACAGTATATAATATATATTTGGTGAATTTTGATATTTTATGTACAGTATATAATATATTTTTGGTGTACTTTCATATTTTATGTACAGTATATAATATATATTTTTTGAAATTTGATATTATATGTACAGTTTATAACATATATTTGGTGAAATTTGATATTTTATGGACAGTATATAATATATATTTGGTGAAATTTGATATTTTATATACAGTATATAATATATATTTGGTGGACTTTCATATTTTATGTACAGTATAATATATATATTTGTTGAAATTTGATATTTTATGTACAGTATATAATGTATATTTGGTGAAATTTGATATTTCATATACAGTATATAATATATATTTGCTGTACTTTCATATTTTATATACAGTATATCATATATATTTTGTGAAATTTGGTATTTTATGCACAGTATATAATACATATTTAGTGTACATTCATGTTTTATGTACAGTATATAGTATATATTAGGTGAAATTTGATGTTTTATATACAGTATATAATATATATT